>NW_023659852.1:32579-47579 GCF_015228065.2 Penaeus monodon | reverse complement strand
AAGGAAAGTAGGGCTTTTTTGTTCTGTGTGTGTTGACTGTTTCTCATTCTCTCTCTCTCTCCTCTCCTCTCTCTCATCTCTCTCTCTCTTCTCCTCTCCTCTCCCTCCTCTCTCTCTCTCTCTCCGCTGTCTTGTCATTTTTTCTCTCGGTTTTTGAATGCCGATACAAAGAAAGCAATCACATTAGATGTCAGCGGGGATTTGATTTCCTTTAGGGTCTCAAGAAAAAGGAAAAATTACCTGCATTTTCACCTTTCAGGCCTTCGGTCCAGCGGTGGTTAGGCAAGAATACCAATACAGGAATTCCCCTTGGACCGGAGAAGAGAAATGAAATGAAAAGTTGGAAGGAGGGAGTGGGGGGGAAGAAAGAGAAAGAATGAAAGAAAAGCGCCCCGTCGGAATAGACGTAGATTACACGAGCAAGGAAAATTTATCAGGGACATTTTTTTTTCAACACCGCCTTAACGCCGCTCCACTGGAAACCCCTCCACATCTACCCCGGAGATGGAGAGAAAGGTTGGAAGTGCGTCGGTTTCCTTAAGGAGAAGAAAAAAAGAGAAACTTTCCCTCGGTTTTTCGCCCTTTGTCAAGAAACTGCACCGCGCCTTCAAGAGAAAAGGAGGACATGAAGGGAGTCACTGGACGACGAGGGGAAGGAATGAACAATGTGGAACGGAATTGGACTGACTCCAGTCCCATCAAAAACGTCCTCTCTCTTTCCTCTTTTGTCTATCTGTATATCCTCCTGTCGGGTCAATCTATCCGTCTCTAATCTTCTGTCTCTTTGTCCTATCTATCTATCCTACCTGTCTATCTATCCGTCCCTCTATCTCTCATTTCTCTTTTGTCTATCTATCTATCCTCCTGTCTGTCTATCTATCCGTCGCTATCTCTCTTTCTCTTTTTGTCAATCGGTCTATCTATCTACCCTCCTGTCTATCTAGCTATCCGTCCTCTACTCTCCTCTTTCCTCTTTTGTCTATATATCTATCTATCCACCTGTCTATCTAGCTATCCATCTGTCATTCTGTCTGTCTATCTATTCATCTGTCTATCTAGCTATCCATTTCTCTTTCTGTTTATCTTTTTAGCTATCCACCTGTCTATCTAGCTATCCTCTCTTAATTTGTATATCATTTATCCTATCCACCTGTCTATCTAGCTATCCCATTTCCTCTTATCCGTTTATCTATTTATCTATCCACCATCTATCTAGCCTATCTACTAGCTCTTTCTGTCCTGTCTATTTATCTGTCCATCTGTTATCTAGCTCTCCATCGCTCTATTTCTGTCTGGGTCTCTTTATCTGTCTAACTGTCTTATCTAGCTACCATCTCTCTGTCCTCTCTATTCCGCCTGCTTTTCTCACTATCTATCTATCCGTATATTCTATCTGATCTCTCTATTTATCTGTCTGTCTGTCTGTCTACCTATCTATCTATCAGTCTCTCACCTCACCTCACCTCATTCTCTCTCACTCTCTCCCTCTCTCTCTCTCTCTCTCTCTATCTATCTATCTATCTATCTATCTATCTATCTATCTATCTATCTATCTATCTATCTAATGTCTATCTATCTATCTATCTATCTATATCTCTATCTCTCTATCTATCGATCTGTCTATCTATCTATCTCTTGTATGGCTTATGATGGTTTAAGTACTAACGAACGGTCGCCTCTGTGTAAATACCATCCTTGATACAAAGCGATGGTCGGTGGTCTTCATTCATAAGAATACTCTGTTATCGTTCAGTTGATCATGGAAGTCTGAGCGAGACGAGAGAGAGAGATGATAGAGCGAGAGAGAGAGAGAGAGAGAGAGACTACGGTAAGGCATGGGTTTTCATCCATCTAGTTTTGTTAGGTACCAGAGAAGGTAGCATGTGCGCTATTAAAACGAGTCTGTGGAATACCTTTAGGAAGTAAACTTTTCCTCCGTTCTTCCCACGCTATCGTAACTTTAACGTGTTTAAAGAACTCGTATTACCCTAAATTAGAAATACTGAAATATTTGACCATTGGCTTTTGTGTGAATGTTTGTAAATAAGTAAATATAATGGTATTCAGTGAATCGTCGATATCATTTTCCCATAACTAATATAAATTCTAATTGATAGGAGGAAACACGAGGAATCTAAAACAATATATTGAAAGGAATCTTTTCACAAGCTTGTGTTGTTATATATATATAATATATATATATAAATATATTATATATATATATATGTATATAATATATATATAACATATATATTAATATATATATATATATATTCTATAGATATATATTATATATATTTTTATAATTGAAGGATCTTTTTCACGAAGCTTGGTGTTTATATATATATATATATATATATATATCTAATATATATATATGATATATATACTATATATATATATATATATATCATTATAATATATATATATTTTTTTTTTTTTTTTTTTTTTTTTTTTTTTTTTTTTTTTTTTTTTTTTTTTTTTTTTTTTTCGGAATTTCGGGTAATTATGTGCGCCCGCGCCCTATCTGGCACCAGAGTATTACCAGATGGATAAGTTTTTTTTTAGCCAAAGACAACTAAAAATACTTTCCCCACGCTATGATAATAAAATGCAACTATAAATTTTTATTCCATAATTCCGTGAAAATACCAATACAATTTTTTTTTTTCTAAATATGTAAAATTTTGATACAAATATTGCTTCTTATCACTAATTTTTTATGTCACAATTGGCAGTTCTGTCTATAATGCCCGGAGGTTTCTGGGGCTCATTTTTGCTTCGATCGGAGTGTAAAAATTACGGGCTTTTACAATATCACATAATTTCCCTTCTGGATGCCGAAATACAAATATAAATACTTTGAAAATGTCTTGGAAGATAAATCAAATAAAATACAACTGTAGTTGATCCTCCCTTGACTCCCACTAAACTTGTAGCTCTCCGTCTTAAAAAAAAAAAAAAAAAAAAAAAAAAAAACATTTTCTATTTCTAATATGCTAATGAATGTTTGTTCAGAGGAGGCCGCGGTAAGTTCAGAATTTTCGCCTCGAATGTTTCTTAGTCAATGGGATGATTTTCCACATATCTGTCTGTCGTCTGTCGGTTGTCTGTTTTATTTGTCTGTCTGTATGTCTACCTGTCTATCTTTTTTCTTGTCTGTCTGCCTACCATCTGGTGCGCATGTGTGTGCGTGTTGTGTGTTGTGTGGTGTGTCCGTGTAATGTGTGTGTGTGTGTGTATGTGTTGTGTGTGTGTGTGTGTGTGTGTGTGTGTGGTGGGTGTGTGGTGTGTGTGTTGTGTGTGTGTGTGTGTGTGTGTGTGTATGTATGTGGGGTGTTGGTGTGTATGTGTGTGTGTGTGTGTGTGTGGTGTGTGTGTGTGTGGTGTGTGTGTGTGATTGGGATTGGGAGTACAAGCTGACACGGGTATAAAGAAACGACGGGACCGGGGATATCAACTCCAAAACAAACTTTACAGTTTTACTACTAGTTTGCCCTGTGAAAGGTTGTGTCTCATACATTCTGTACAAGATACATGTTAAAATGACTGAAGCTCAGGAGAAATGATATTGTGATAGTATATTATTCACGTGCTGTTTGTTTAGTGCTGCAGCTATATGAATATTTGTCAGTAAACACATTAGTATGTTATTGCAGGCTCTAATTTGATCAGTGATATCATCGAATGGAAGGTTTTTCAATAACTGTTACGTCGCTTCCTGTACCTAAAAGCAACCATGGGCGTGAAAGTAAATTATGTTATTCTAACCCTGCACTAGGCTATTGTGAAATATGAAATTTCTGTGTGAATATCGCAGTGGCACATCTCTCTCTTTTCCAAGCCTGGGTAAACCGAAGGAAAATAACTGGACCAAACAGTCTCACTTTTCCTACACGTCTTTGTAGAAAAGTAGGCGAAGTGCTTTTAAATGGTCGGTGTTTATCAAACGCTTAAACCTAGATAGCATTTTTAATCTAGTGACTGTAGTCAGCTTGGTGGATATCCCGTGTGGGAATCAAGTTCTTTAGAATCCTAGATTAAAGCAACGAGAAATATGGCAAACATTTTCGACTTTAGGGAATTCAGATCCATCATGCGTCAGCAAATTTGTTTTTCAGAGGCGCCAGAGGCCTTTGACTGGGGGTCTTTGAGTTCGATACCTAGAATTGCTAATAATGAAATATAATGTATTATGATGCTTATTGTACGTTTGTTCCGGCCTTGATTAAGAATCTATACGTTCGGAAAATAAAAAAAGGAATTTTTTGAATCATGAAGAAAAAAAAATAAATGCATAAAACATAAAACAGTCATACCCAAAAAAAAAAAAAAAAAAAAAACAATCACACACACATATATATAATATTTAATATATATATATATATATACTATATATATATATATAATATATATATATATATATATATATTATATATATATATATGTATCTATATATAATATATATACATATATATATATATATATATATATATCTACTATATTATATGTTAATATTATATATATTATCTATCTATATATACATAAATCTATATATCTATATCTCTATATATATATATTATCATATATATATATCTATATATATATCTATTAATATATATATATCCATATATAATACAACCTTACCCAGACAAAAAATACACCAATTACGGGACCAATAAAAACAAATTTGTAACTCCATTTACCACGCTGATCCTCAAAAACCACTACCACACGTGTGAAACCGCTCGGTCATGCCAATACGGATGTCTAGCTGTCCACGGTGGAAACGGGGGAAAGTCGATACTCTGAAATACCTATATGAGTCGTTTGATCAACGGTAATCTGGTTAATGAAAATCCACGCAGGCTCCATGAGTTGGTAGTAGTTTTTGTCCATTGTATATATCCCTTTGTGGATTAAAAAATAGTTTTTTTCAAACACGCTTTGGATTTTGTCCATCTTTTCACTGATGATTATCTCAACGTGTTTAATCATGAGTTGAGGATGTTGGTTATTCATATTATTCACTGACATTATTCTATAGGCGGAACATATTTTACGGATATAAGGGAACGAAGCTATACTTGAGAAACAAATCAAATCCTGATAATGTCACAGCGAAAATAAACGAAGCAAAACGACAATCATGATAGCTAACAACGCACTCTGAGCTCGTCTTCATGAAAAGAAAGAATAACACCCATCACCTAATCAATAGGTAACAGAACGCGGGGGCGGGATTTTCCACTCATAAATATTACCAACTCCGCCGAGAACCCATTTTCATGCAATAAATACTCAGTAAATACTCAAGAAATATCGCTATATGTAGGTAATGGGAATATTTCCATTGATAAAAGATATATCATAACCGTGAGCTTTGCAGTACTATAACTCAAATCACGTCCCTAAGTATATTAAAAAAAAAAAAAAAAAAAAATCCCCCCCCGTAGAATGTCCATATAACTCTGGAGGGGAAGGCAGTGCATTCTATGATATTCTATATTCCCTCTGCTATTGCTTCCTTCAAGCAGTGGACGAAGCATAGTCCTGTTTATTAAAAGGGGCATCGAATTATTTATACATATTGCATAAACGTGTGTGTGTGTGTGTGTGTGTATGTGTGGTGTGTGTGGTGGTGTGGTGTGTGTGTGTTGTGTGTGTTGTGTGTGTGTGTGTGTGTGTGTGTGTGTTGTTGGTATGTATCTACGTTTGTGTATATTATTTCAAATAGTATATATATATATATATATATATATATATATTATATATATATACATATATATAATATAGATGTATATATATATAATATAATATATATATATATATATATATATATATCTATATATATATATGGTATATAATATATATATATTATATACATATATATACATAGTAAATGCGTGTGTATGCACACAAAACAGTGGGTTACAACAAATACGTGAAGATTAAGAAAAATTTTAAAACACAGCTAATCTTCACAAAGTGAACATCGCATTAAACATCCTTTGTCCAAAACGCCAATAGTCCCCAATGCACTGATCAAAGTACTCCAAGTCCAGTTACTAGGATTAACCGGTGATATGAAACTAAACCCTTGTAATGGTTTTAGAGTAACTGGATTGCAGCCATGGCGTTGGAAAATGACGGAGTACAACACACCTATACAACATAGATTAGGTGGCACCAGGTAATAAATAGAAATGTATGGATGTACGTAGGTAGGTATAGTTGGTAGGCAAGTAAGAAAGAGATAGGTTAGGTAGTAGATAGAGATAATGGAGAGAAGTAGAGGGTGAGAGAGAGAGAGAGAGAGGAGAGAGAAAGACGTAAAATCCATCTCTTAAATGCACATCGGAGATACAAATGTAGAGGCAAACACTATTCATTGAATCAAATACAGTACTGAATATCAATAGAGTTTTCGATACAAAGAAGCCTGCATTGTTTTCTTAGGCTGTTAGAAAAACTCAGTACCCTTCCGGGGTGATTACAAAAATAATTAAAATAAAAGGTAATCCTTCTTTTTTTTTGTAATGGGAAAGGTAATTCCATAATCCCAGAGAGGAGGAAAATGCGAAGGAAAATGACGTTCATTTCTCTCTCTCAACTGGTGTGTGTGTTGCGTGTGCGTGCGTGTGTTGTGTGTGGTGTGTGTGTGTGTGTGTGTGTGTGGTGTGTGTGTGTTGGTGTGTGTGTGTGTGTGTGTGTGTGTGTGGTGTGTGGGTGGTTTCTGATTGTCTGTGAATTCTTTATGGCACGGTGTGTGTTTTGCCCTCATAGCACACACGACACACACACACACACACACACACACACACACACACACACACACACACACACACACACACACACACACACACACACACCACTTACAATACCCGTTCTTTCCCTCCAACCTGCATATCGGAGCAGTCGAGATAACAACCTTAGAGAAACTTACGTCAGGTCGGTCGAGCTTCATATCTTTTTCGTTTTTTATTTAAGTGACCCTGAAATTCACTCGGGGCGCTTGGTACTGAATATTGTGTTTTTTTATCGGCGAAATGCTGTGAGGAATTTCCTTGCAATTCCAGCCGGGTTTTTTTTTCCATGATTGCTTATTTGAAAAATTATTTTTTGTTTACGCTTTTACTACAGATGTTGCTACTACCGTACCGCTAATATTTCATCTACTACTGATACTGATACTAATACTAAACTAATATCACCACTTCTATTATCTCCTACTACTACAACTAATGATGATGATGATGATGAAAATAATGATGAATAATAATTGATATTTGGATAATACTAATAACACACTAATAATAATAACAGTAATGATAACCATGATAGTAATGATATAAAAATTTACTACTATTAAAATATATATATTATTATATTATATTATATATATATATCATAGTAGTATTATAGTTTATAGTAGTAATATTTTTATTAATCATTACGATCATGGTTATCATTACGTTATTATTATTAGTGTGTTATTAGTATTATCAATATAATCTTTATTATCATTATGATCATCATCATCATCATTAGTTGTAGTAGGAGGAGTTAAAATTAAAGAAGTGGTGATATTAGTATTAGTATTAGTATATTATCAGTAGTAGGATGACACTATTAGTCGTAGCGGTTAGTAGCAACATCTTAGTAAAAGCGTAAACAAAATAATTTTTCAAATATCAATCATTGAAAAAAACCCTGGGCTGGACATTGCAAGGAAATTCCTCACAGCATTTCGTCCGATAAAAACACAATATTCATTATAAGCGCCCCGAGTGAATTTCACGGGTCACTTAAATAAAAAAGAAAAAATGATATGAAGGCTCGCGAGGGAAAAAACCACTGACGTAAGTTTCATCTAGGTTTTTATCTCGACTGCTCCGATATTGCAGGTTGGAGGGAACGACGGGTATTGGTAAAGTGTGTGTGTGTGGTGTGTGTGTGTGTGTGTGTGTGTGGTGGTTGTGTGTGTGTGTGTGTGTTGTGTGTGTGTGTGTGTGTGTGTGTGTGTATGAGGGCAAACACACACGTGCATAAAGAATTCACAGTACAATTCAGACACACCCACACACACACCACAACACACAACACACCCACACACCACACACACACACACAAACACCACACACACACACACCAACACACCGCACGCACACGCAAAACAAAAAAAAAAAAACACCACACCACACCATGAAGAAGAATGAACGTCATTTTCCTTCGCATTTTTCCCTCCTCTCTGGGATAAATAATCCTTCTCCCATTTACAAAAAAAAAAGAAGCTACTTTTATTTTAACTTATTTTTGTATCACCCAGGAAGGTACTGTATTTTCTAACAGCCTTAATAAAACATAGCAGCTTCTTTGTATTCGTGAAACTCTATTGATCACATTTCAGTTACTGTATTTTGATTCAGGAATAGTGTTATTGCCTCTACATTTTGCTATCTCCGATGTGCATTTAAGAGATGATTTTTACGTCTGTTCTCTCGCTCTCTCTCTCTCTCTTCACTCTCTCTCTCTCTTCCATATCTCTATCTACCTACCTACCTATCTCTTTAACTTACTTACCTACCTAACTACTTGCCTACCTAAGTACCTCCTACTATCTATTATTTACTGTCACCTTAATCTATGTGATAGGTGCTGTTGTACTCTCGTCAGTTTTCCAACGCCATGGCTGCATCGCATTACTCTAAAACTTCATTACAAGGTTTTATTGTTTTCATATCCCCGTTAATCTATTAACTCACTGGGACTCTGGAGTCTTTTGTCAGTGCATTGTGGGACTAGTGGCGTTTTGTGCCAAAGTGGATGTTTAATGGATGTTCATGTTTGTGAAGAATTAGCTGCTGTTTTAAAATTTTTTCTTAATCTTCACGTATTGTTGTACCCACTGTTTTGTGTGCATACACACGCATTTACTAGTGTATATATATATATATATATATATATATATATATATATATATATATATAGAAAAAAAAAAAAAAAAAAAAAAAAAAAAAAAATATATATATATATATATATATATAGTGTATATATATATATATATATATATATATATATATAGAGATATATATTATATATATCTGTAATATATATATATATATATAATATATACTATATATTACATATATACACAAACGTAGATACATACCCAACCACACACACACACAACACACACACACACAACAAACACAACACACAAAACACACACACACACACACACACACATACACACCACACACATAAAACACCCACCACCACCCAACACACGTTTATGCAATATGTATAATAATTCGATGCCCCTTTTCATAAACAGACTATGCTCGTCCACGCTTGAAGGAAGCAATAGCTAGAGAATATAGAATATCATAGAATGCCTCCTTCCCTCTCCAGAGTTATATTGGACATTTCTACGATAATATTACTTAGGGACGTTGATTTGATTAAATAGGTACTGCAAGCTGCACGGTTAGATAATATCTTGGTTATCATGGAAATATCCCATACTACATATAGCTTGATATTTCTTGAGTATTTCTTACTTGAGTATTATTGCCATGAATGGGTTCTCGGCGGAGTTGGGTAATTTTATGAGTGGAAAACCGCTGTCTTGTTACTATTTATTAAGGCTGAATGGGTAGTATATTCTTTCTTTTTTCATGAAGAACTAGCTAGATGCGTTGTTTAGCTATCATGATTTGTCGTTTTTGCTTCGTTTATTTTTCGCTGTGCATATCAGGAATTTGATTTTTTTCTCAAGTATACTCGTTCCTTATATCCGTAAATATGTTCCGCTATGATAATGTCATTGAATAATAGGAAATAACCACATCTCACTCATGTAAACACGTTGAAGATAATCATCAGTGAAAGATGACAAAATCCAAAGCGTGGAAACTATTTTAATCTACAAAAAAAAAAAAAAAAAAAAAGGGATATATACAATGGAACAAAAAACTACTACCAACTTCGACCTGCAGTGGATTTTCATTACAACCGATACCGTGATCAAACGACTCATTATAGGTAATGTCAGATGTATCGACTTTCCCCGTCCACGTGGACAGCTAGACATCGTATGGGCATGACCGACGGTTTCACACGTGGGTAGTGGTTTTTTGAGGATGCAGCGTGGTAAATGGAGGTTACAAAATTTGTTTTTATTGGTCTCCACCGTCATTGGTTGTAGTTTTTTGTCTGGGTAAGGTTTGTTGATATAGATATGTAATATATTATATATATATATATATATATATATATATATATATAATGATATATATATATATATATATATATATATAGATATATAATACATAATATATATCTATATATAGTATATATATATATATAATATATATAATAATATATATATATACTATATATATTATAGATATAATATATAATATCTATATATTATATATATATATATCTATATAGGGATGTGTGTGATGAGTGTTTTTTTTTTTTTTTTTTTTTTGGATGACTGTTTATTTTTTATGCATTTATTTTTCTTTCTTCACGTGATTCAAAAAATTCTTTTTTTTATTTTCCGAACGCTATAGATTTCAATCAAGGCCGGCAACAACTACTACAATAACATCATTACTACATTATATTTCATTATTAGCAATTCTAGGTATCTAACTCAAAGACACCCCAGTCCAGGCCTCCCTGGCGCCCTCTGAAAACAATTTGCTGACGCGCTATTGATGCTGAATTCCCTAAAATTCGAAAATTTTTTGCCATTATTTCTCGGGTTGCTTTAATCTAGGATTCTAAAGAACTTGATTCCCACACGGGATATCCACCAAAGCTGACTCAGTCAATAGTTAAAAATGCATCTTAGTGGTTAAGCGTTTTGTAACACCGACATTTAAAAGCACTTCGCCTACTTTTCTACAAGACGTGTAGGAAAAGTGAGACTGTTTGTCCAGTTTATTTTCTCGGTTTACCCGGGTGGAAAAGAGCGAGATGTGCCACTGCGATATTCAACAGAAATTCATTTTTCCAATAGCCTAGTGCATGGTTAGAATACCATAATTTTACTTTCACCGCCCATGTTTGTTTTATACAGGGAACGACGTAACAGTTATTGCAAAACTTCCATTTCGATGATATCACGACCAAATTAGAGCCTGCAATCATTATATATGGTTTTACTGAAATATTCATATAGCTGGCAGCACTAACAAACAGCACGTGAAAATATACTATGCACAATATCATTTCTCCTGAGCTTCAGTCATTTTACATGTATCTTGTCAGAAATGTATGATATCACAACCTTTCACTCAAGGGCAAATTATTAGGGGATTGGTTTAGGGGGCTAGAGTAACTGTAAAGGGTTTGTTTGGAATTTGATATTCGGTGCCTCGCGTTTCTTTACGTGTCAGCTTGTACTCCCAATCCAATCACACACACACCACACCACACACACACACACACACACACTACACACACACAACCCACATACCGGACACACACACACACACACACCAACACACACATATCACACACACACACACATCCACGGACCACACACGGACACACACACACGCACACACATGCCACGCAGATTGGTAGGCAGAAGACAAGAAAAAGATAGACAGGTATTACATACAGACAGACAATAAACAGACAACCCGACAGACAGACCAGACAGATCTGGAAAATCATCCATTGACTAAGAAAACATTCTCGGTTCGGAATTCTTGAACTACCGCGGCTCCTCTGAACAACGTCATTAGCATATTAGAATCGAAAATGGTTTTTTTTTTTTTTTTTTTTTTTTTTTTAAGACGGAAGCTACAAGTTTAGTGGGATTCAAGTGGGGATCAACTACAGTTGTATTTTTATTTGATTTATCTTACCAATACATTTTTCATAAAGTATGTATATTTGTATTTCGGCATCCATAAGGGAAATTATTGTGATATTGTAAAGCCATGTAATTTTTTACACTCCTGATGCGAGCAAAACTGAGCCCCAGAAACCTTCCGGGCATTAAGATTCATGAACTCAATTTTGACATAAAAATTTATGTGATTAAGAAGCAATTATTTGTATCTAAATTTTACATATTTAGAAAAAAAAATTTTATTGGTATTTTCTCCGGAATTATGAATAAACATTTTAAGTTTGTCATTTATTATCATACGTGGAAAGTATTTTATTTGTCCTTTGGCTAAAAAAACTTTCATCCAATCTGGGTACCTACTCTGGTGCCAGATAGCACATAATACGCCGAAATTCCAGAAAAAAAAAAAAAAAAAAAAAAAAAAACAAAAAAAAAAAAAAAAAAAAATATAATATATATAATATAAATATATATATATATATATATATATTATATATATATATTATATATATATAATATATATATATACATATATATAATAATATATATATATATATATATATTATTTATAGTAGATATATATATATCTATATAATATATATAATATAATATAATATAACACCAAGCTTGTGAAAAGATCCTTCAATATATTGTTTAGATTCCTAGTGGTTTCCTCCTTATCAATTATGAATTTATATAAGTTATGGGACATGAATATCTACGATTTCACTGTAATACCATATATTTACTTTCTTTACAACATTCACACAAAAGCCAATGGTCAATATATTCATATTTCTAATTTATGTAATACGAGTTCTTTAAACACTTAAAGTAATCGTAGCGTTGGAATACCGGAGGAATGTTTACTTCCTAAGGTATTCCACAGACTCGTTTAAATAAGCGCACATGCTACCTTCTCTGGTAACCTAACAAAACCTAGGGATGATGAAACCCATCGCAGCTGATGAGTACTGCAAGATGGTGCATGTAGCAATTTGCAAGGGCAGGCACGTGTGCAGCATGTGGCGACCAAATACTGCCAAGGAGTGCCCTCGCAGTGCTGCAGAAGGAGAGAGTACTGCAGATGCACCAGTCTTTGTCCATCATGCTTCAGGTGTGGGATGACAGGTGTGACTGCCTGGCACTGGGGGTGCACGGCCCTCCCTGCCCTGTCCCCTCCCCCTCCACCCCCTGTGGTACCAGCACCGACCGCGAGTGACCAGCGCGGCCCTCCCAACCCAACCCGCGACCAGCGTGCCGGGGAAGCGCCCGACCGTGCCCTGTGTGACGTCACCAGTCGCAGAGATTTCCCGCGGCTGCCAGCGAGTGGGGGTGAAGAGGCCACCGAACTACGCAAAAAGGTTACGCAGCTGGAGGAGAAGGTGGACAAGATGATGCTGATCCTCACAGAGGGTATCTCGGGCCGCAAAGCTGACATACTCTCTGAACTGAAGACAACGCCCCCCCTCCCTCCCCAGGCGACAGCCGAGGCAACCGTCCCTCACCCTCAGGCAGGGACGACCGCAGGACTGGCGGGGGAATCCCCCGCAAAACCATGTGACAGAAGTGACGTCACGCCAGCTGACCAAGGCGACGTAAATGTGCTTGAACTTCTAAAGGAAATGAAAGCTCTGAAAGCCCAAAACAATAACTTAATTAATGAAATAACGTCGCTGAAGCAGGAAATGGAAAAAATAAAAAGTGACTGTCATTGTCGTGATACTAGTGCTACCATTAGTGATAAAAGAACGAGCGAGGAGAATCGCTGTCAGACCGCCAGTGTTGATAACCAGAGTGGGCGTGTCAGCGCTGACAGCAGCCACGAACAAAATCAGGATCCCTGTGACGTCGAGTCCAGTGACGCAACCAGCCCTCAGGTGCATCTGACACAAAAACGGAAGGGACTGTGCTGAGAAGTGAACAAAGCTAAGACCAAATGTTTAAAATGGTTAAAAGTAATTTTCAGTCCACGACTACCATCTGTAATGAAATCCATAATCATAAAGTTATATGTTTCTTATGTGAATCTATAATTCGTAATATTAGAGGATATAATAGCATGAAGTACAGGTTGCCTACTAAAACAATATTCACATATGGATAAACGCACAATCAAATTCATATCATGGAATATGCGTAGCATTAAGCCTAGGCTAAATGATCTAGAATTTTACATCCACAAATATAATATTGATGTTATATGCGTGCAAGAACCTTTTGCTGCCGCTGCTAAGATGAAAATAGCACCTGCACTTAAGGGGTATTATTCATATGTGAATACAGCCATGACTGGATTGTTGACATATGTGAAGGTAACACTGCCACATAAATTAGTTAAAAAATCCGAGAACACTGATGTTCAATTTCATCATCTAAAAATCCAGACTGCCTCTGGGTATTTTTCACTGTATAATGTATATGCCAGATACTCTAAATTTCTGGCTAGTTCTCTCCCCAATTTTCACAACCAAGGCACGTTATGCATGGGCGACTTCAATGCAAGGCATCCACACTTTGGAGACAACCAGCGTAATAGTAATGGGAATTCAAGCATTTCATCAATAGTAGATCACTGACAGTATATGACACAGAAGCAGAGACTCATTTGGGAGGTGGCAGGTTAGATTACGTATTTGGAAAAATAATAGTTCATGGTAATGTCTGTACTTCACTGGTACGAGAGTTAGTTAGTGACCACTTTGCAATCCGAACAGACTATACTGTAGACAGCGACTCAGCCCCTAAATCACCTAGGCTCAGAATAATTATCCCACCGGGCCTGGAGCATCACTTCAAGGCACGGGTCTATGACTGGTATAACACCTATGAAATAACAACTGTTGAAAATTTTTCTCAGGATTTAATCAAAGTTGTCACTGACTACTATAACACATGGGTCTGTTCACGAAAACTCTCGAAGAAAAAGAGGCCCCAGGCCTCCTATGCACCGGGGTGGATCAATGACCCTATTTTGGCCAAGGAACATAAACGGGTCCAGGAGCTTGCTAATTGTCATAAAGATAGTAAAACGACAGATAATCTCTGCGTTCTTAAAGCCACAAGGAATTCAGGATAAATCAGATTTTAGTAACACTGGGAACATTTCAGGTACAATAGTC
>NW_023659852.1:0-2500 GCF_015228065.2 Penaeus monodon | reverse complement strand
TCGATAAATTGGTTTCAGATTGGGTGCCGTGTTTTTTGTTGTGGCGTGTCTTGAATCGGGCTTGAGTGTGGCTTGATTGCTATGTCTAATCCTAAACATGGGCTGGTTTTACGTACGCATTCTGTGCCATGTCGCATCATGAACTTTTTTAGTTAATGTGTGAGATCATGAACCTGGCTTGATCACGTAACAATCACGATTGCCTTTATTCAAGACACTTCTAGTCCTGTCTTCAGCTATCGTCCAGATCGAGCTTAACGTCAATATAAAAACAATGGATTCCTTGGTTTATTCTTAAAATAATTTCCAGTGAACTGAGACTTTACATGTGTTTCGCCTGATTTTTGTACTTGACATTGGGCAAAACAAGCAGAACAAGACCTAATCAATAGGTGAACATTATGATGGATCTGGAAGGGATAAAGAAATAATTGCCATTTATATGTGATTTTCCAAATGATTTGTTTTCAAAAGTACCCCTTGAAGTGAATAAGAGAATAACATAGAAAAAGTCGCCATTCTTGAATTTAACCACTTCAGGTGCGCAGTGATCAATTGTACAGCAAAAACCTTATGGAAAGAATTAGTTCTCCAGCAAAAATGTTACGACAAAAATCTGTTTTACGGCAAAATTCAGTTTTACGGCAAAACTCAGGTTTACGAAAAAAAATCCTCGTTTTTATGGCTTAATACACTTATAACAACATACCAAATTACTCCATTCGGTTAAGTATATATCTGGCTTTAACCTAACCCGTGATTCAAAAGACCTTCGAACTCTTAGCGAGGTTCTGCGATGCAAAGGAATTCGAGCAAAGTTGCAACGCTTTCCTTACGCCTTTATTCACCCTGTGAGAGGTGGCTCCCTCGCGGTCCAACGGCGGCCGACCTTTCACACTAGGATGAACTGTTGGCTGGGCAGTAACGTATGTGCATCTGGAAAACGAAAGTATATGTTGTATACATATACACACGCGTGAGTGGGAGTATTTTTTCTCTCGCTACATAGACACACACATATATATATTTGTGTGTGATGTATATAGGCGGGTATATGTGTGTGTGTGTGTGTGTGTGTGTGTGTGTGTGTGTGTGTGTGTGTGTGTTGTGTCGTGTGTGTACATAGATGTGTGTGTGTGTGTTTAATATATATGTTAATTTATTTATTTATCCATTTGTTTATCTTTCTATTTATGTTTCTATGTATCTTTTTATCAATTTGTGTATCTATTTATCTATTTATTTACCTATTGCTTTCTTATCTTTTCAATCAACATTCATACCACGTCCGAATGTGCTGTGGGAGATAATAGTTTGTTTTTGCATACTAAATGCCGGCTAAGTAGATATACGATGTAGATTTCGGCGCGAATGCCTATTTACGAACCTTCATATAATCACAGAATCCAATTCAGTGTCTTTCAATAGATCGATAGACAGGTTTGCAACGAGACAGAATCTGAACACAGAGTCTCGCAGTTGCAAACTCTCCAAGGTCACTGCAATGTTGATTATGCATGAAACAAGCGATACAAGCCAGAAGACTCAGATGACTTTGCAGAATGAAGGGTTTTTATTTGTATTTTTATTTATAACATATTTCTGACAGAGATGTTAAAAGTAAAAAATAATGAAATAATGATAATAATGATAATAAATAAATAAACAAAAATACAGCCAAAAACCATATTTAAATTTTCTCGTTGTGTTTAAACGGTAGACTTCCGAAGAGTCTCCAGCTCCAAGATCAAGAAAATGTGCTTTACTCTCGATCCCACAAGCAAACCGTGAAGCCCTATAACTTCAGCCTCACGCAAGAACTTTGAAGCCCTTTGTTGCAAGTTCTGAAGCGTAATCTGGCGAACTTGCTCCTCGCTCTGTCCATCATCGGTTGCTTTTGAGGAAGGCGAGAATCTTTGTTACGTCGAGTTACGTTTTTTTTTTTTCTTCTCTTCTTTTTATTTTATTTTTCCTTTATTTCCTTTTTAATTGGCGTGAAAGAACTTCTCGTTGCATGTGCGGGAGAGAGAGGTGGGAGAGGGGGTGGGGGTATGAGGGAGGGGAGAGAGGGAGAGGGAAAGGGTATGGGAGAGGAGGGAGGAGGGAGGGTGGTGGAGGGAGGAGGGGGGAGAGGGAGGGAGGAGTGGGGAGAGAGAAGGGAGGGGAAGGGGCATAAAAAAGGAGACACAGGATAGCAACGAGAAAGACAATAGAAGAGAACGCTTAACAGTATCTGAAAGGTATCTCTTATACAGGTGCCAGGGTAGTAAACTTGTACGCTTTCTTTATCTGGAGTTGACACCACCAGTATAAGAACACGAGACATGTCTAGTATGGGTAATCGGGCGCGGAGGTCCGTCACCCGGGGAGGGGGCTGACCTTAGCGCGTGGTAGCTTAGCACAACTCTCGGTCAACGGTGAATATCAGATGTACCTCCGCCTCGCTGAGCGAAAGATTATTTTGGACTTTTGGATCCCGTGGGAAACAGCACGTGTCCAA
>NW_023659851.1:12500-20470 GCF_015228065.2 Penaeus monodon | reverse complement strand
CAACCCCAAAAAAAACCCCAGGGAATGTCTAGTGTGATAAGAAGAGATAAATTTTCAGTTAGAGCAATGATCATGAGTATATGAAAAAAAATTTTTTTTACATTTTCCGGGGAGTCCCCTGCAAAGCTGGTCCTCGGGCCCCTTTGAGAAGATACCCCCGAAATTTATGAGACTTTTCCCAGTACCAACTCAGAATTATAACCCCTCAGTACAGTTTTCTATCAACCGCACCGAAAGAAAATAAATAATAATAATAATGTGTGGTATATATAAATACACAACGCAGCCCCACAACACACACACACACCCCAACACACACACACACACCATATATATATAATATATATATATATAATATATATATATAAAAATATAATATTTTTAAAATTATATATATATATATAATATTATATATAATATAGGAGAGGAGGAGAGGAGAGAGGAGAGAGAAAGAGAGAGGGGAAGAGGAGAGAGAGGAGGAGAGAAAAGGAGAGAGAGAGAGAGAGAGAGAAGAGAGAGAGATAGAAAGAAAAGAGAGGAGAGAGAAAGAGAGGGGGGAAAAAAGAGAGAGAGAAAAAAAAAAAATATGAAAATAATACACACACATATCATAATATTATATATAAAAAATTATATTATATATATTTTATTTTATATATATTATATTATAAAATATATATATAAAAAATTTTTAAATATAAATATATATATATATATAATCAAATATATAATATATATATATATATATATATATATATTTTATATAATATATATTATATAAAATATATATATATATATAATACATTTATAATATTTTACAATTATTTTATATATATATATTTTATAAAATATTATATAAAGTTATCACATCATCAAGGGGCTAACGCCGAAGAGGGCAGGGCCCGATCCACCCTTCGCTTCCAGCCACGAGGATCCTCGAGGCGATCTCCAGGCGGGCCCCATGGCTCATCTCTAATTCCTCGCGAAGTCTCGCGAGCTCCGCCTTGCCGCGGGGGGGGGCTTTAGGTCCCAAATGATTTGGGAGCCCGGGCCACAGGGTACCCCTACTGGGGGGGTCACCAGTAGGATGAGCAAAATGGCTTCCTGGGCACAAGGCCCATGGAGGGGATGGTGCACCCCCCCTGGTTTATTTCCCTCTTTGGGCCAGGGGGAACTCTCCACGGTGTTTGCGGGTGGGGATCCCCTATTACAGGAGAAGGGGCCTGGAGGTTTAGCGATGCTGCACTGCGCCCTGCAGCTAGAAAAACACCTTTTGGTCCTTATTCTGGTTGCGGGGGGCTTGACAAGGGCCCCGGTCAAGTCAAACGGCTGGTAAATTGGCGGGTCAAACAGGCACTATTCAGCGGGAGCGCTAGGGCCGGACTGCCACATACTGTAATGTGGTGGTATATTTCCTCATTCCCCCGTGGCTGTTGGGAATTTTGAACCCCAAAAAGCTTCCCCTCGTTGGACTCCAGGGGGTGGGGGGTGGGAAATGAAAAATTCAATTTGTATGAACTAAAAATTTTCAAAGATCTAGCTCTCTCCCTGAGCCCTCGCAACCCCCCGACCTTTCCCCTCTGGAACATCACGTATTGTCATTTTGGAACCTTCCAGCCAAAAAGGGGCAAAAATGGGATCGTAATGGTTCCCGGGCCCCCAAAACCAGGAGAAGGGGAAAAGCCCCCCTCAATCCAAAGGAAATCTTCCCCGGAAAATATAAAACTTTTTCATAAAGAAAGAAATAGTAGGAAAGACCACTGATGGTGTATCAATCAGGATCTTGATATTTTCAAAGTACATCAAAAAATTGTTGAAGTATTCAAGTCCCCCTGCACACCCCACGCGGATGGTGCCTGATATTTTGGGGTTTTGTCACAGACGAGAGTGCCCGTCTGCGTGAAATAGGACTTTCCCGGGGGCTCATTTTTCATGTTCCCCTCAAAAAAACCTTTAATCATGAAAGGGGAATTTTTTTTTTTCCCGAGCCTGATAGGTTTCGAGGAAAAAACTGTTAGAGGAACTAGAGTTTTTAATGTAGTGGCAGTAAAACTTTTAAGAAGAAAGTTGATGGTTTGGAACAGTCCACTAGCTCTTTTCAATTTTTAACACGTAGTCCTTCCAAATGGTTAAGTTAGCATGTAAAATCAAGGTAAAGCCATATGTGCCAACCCTAGCGGTGCTTCCACTGCCGGGTTTTTATGGGCATGGACCCAACTCTTGCTTTTTTAAAAAAAATGGGAAACCCAAAGTTTATGTTGAAAGGTGTGGTAAACAGGTCATCAAGGAGATGACAACTGTCCAGGTCCAAATATGTTTTTACCACTGAAAGAAGTCATAAAGTTCTTAAAAACAAAAAAAGGTAAAATTTAAAAAGGAAGTAGGGTTAAATAAGGAGAAAGGGAGAAAGTTATTTTTTCCAGAGGCAAAGCGAGGGTGCCGTGTTTTTTGCACACCAGGTAAGCCCTTTTGCTTCGTTCTAGCCCACCCTCCTTCCGCCAACCCTCCCCTCCAATGCTTTTTACAACAAAACACTCTGCACTTTTTAACCCTCATGGAAATTGCTGACACTCCCTCGGGGAAATTTTCCACAAAAACGGGGGAGGGGAGGGTCTATTGGGAACTCCCCCCCCAATAAGGTTTTTGGAGCCAACATTTAAGGCTCCAGAGGCCTCAAGGGTGACAGCTCCAGCTCCACCACATCCCCCGGGGCCTCTGTGCTAGGCAAGATGCCCCCAGGATCAGGGAAAAAGGGACAGCCTAAAGGTGTGGGGCAAACTTGACCACAGGTGCTGCCAAACCCCTTATGAAAAAATATAAAGAACTAACAAATTTGGGAAACAAATCCAAGGGAAACGCGGGTTTCATGAAAAAGGGGAAGAACTGCAATATCGAAGTTCATATAATCCATTTTGCGTATGTTAAAGAGTTTTTGACCAGGGAAAATACCGTTTTCCCGAAGGTTTCCCCAAATTCAACCATTATGGCCTTGAAAAGGACCCATGGGGGGGTAGCATAATGGTACGTCAAAAATTTCCCCTTTCCAGGCCATCCCCCCTGCAGACAACACTGCAGGTGAAGGCTGTAAAATGGGCTACACGACCTACATGTTGCACCCATCTACCTTCCTCCCATATCTAAACATAAAATTTTTGGGAAAGATGTATTTGGGCAGTTGCCATCCATTTCTACTTTGGGAGTTTTTCAATGGTCGGCATCCCCTTTGGGAGCCACTTTTGCAACCCTGAGAAGGGGCCCTTGGAGCCCTTTTTTTTAAGAGTGATGCAGTTTACTGAACAGTGACACTCCCAACATTTCCAAGTTAAAATGGGACTTTCCCCCCCAATATAGATTAAATTTGGCCACCTGATTCACAGTTAAAATTCATTGGCAGGTATGGAAGACTTACATGGAAGCGACCTTTTTCCAATTTTTTTGGAGGAGGTGAATGGTATTCCAGCAATGGGTGCAGAGATGGCGACTTGAACATGCAGACGGGAATCTTTTTAGATCAACTGCAGTTTTGCAAGGATTGTGAAGTTTTAAAGTTGTTCAAGATGCTGTTAACCCTTCACATACGAATTATCTTGCAGCAGAAGCATCCATCCCAAAGTGGGACAAGTACCGTGACCTCCAACCATGGTGGTCGATAAATGCCAAAAAGCTGTAGAGCAAGAAAAACGATTAGGCAGTTGAAACGACGCCCAGAAACCCTTGACAGTTACAAAAAGCCCCCACCCAAAGGCCAGGGCGTGAAAAGGGAGGAAACGGACGTCGTGGAGACAGTATTCCCCCGTTTAAAACTCGGGGCCCCCCTTATAGGGTGGGGAAAAGGGTGCGAAAGATTGCGGGAAAAGAGCACACCCATATCAAAACCCTGCTTAAAAGAAGAGGGCTAATCATCACAGACAAAAAGATTTTGCAAATGAGTACAAACCCCATGGCAGAGATCCCCTTGGACATCTTACATGTCGTTTTCTCCACTCTTCGTGTGAACGGGAACAACCCCCAGTGTCGTTCTTCAGTAGGACTGCAGCGAACTTCCATAAAATTTGCCATTTTGGCAAGGAGAGGGACTCTGTTTTGCAGCTCTGCGTAAGGCGCCCCAGGAAGTGCGTATTCCATATCAAATGATATCTACTTACGGAGAGCTCCCAAAATTTTCCTTTTTTGGATATTCAATAGGATCTATAGGGGGGCACAGGACACCCACATGGAAAGAGGCTATAATCATTCTGTTCCTAAAACCCGGGGAAAGATGCTTCCGCACCCGGAAATTTCAGACCAATTTCTCTCCCAGCGCATTGCAAGGATGGGGAAAAAGGTAAATTCGTTTGACGGTGCAAAAAGAAAATATGTTGACCCCATATCAATATGGCTTTAGAAAAATTGAGATCGACCACAGATGCCTTTTGAGGAGGAATCTGCTAAAAGAATTCCTTCGCACAGTTGGGGAAAGTTGGCGTTTCTTTGACCCTTTAAAAAGGGTTTCGATACAACTTGGAAGCATGGCATCCATGAAGCTGTATGACATTGGGGTTTAAAAGGAGATTACCTACCTTCTACAAAACTTCTGCTAACAGGAAAATTTGAGTTCGGGGGGAAAAAAAGTTCTCTAACCTGGAAAATCAGTGGAAGGGGGCCACAAGGGGGTGTCTTAAATGTGCCCTGTTGCCTGCTATAAATGACATTGTAAAAATTTTTCCAAGTTCTGTTCATGTAATCATGGGGACTTTACACGTACTGTCAGGGGGGCTTACAGGATGTGCAAGGACACATGCAGGCTGCAAAAATCAGGTTTTTACAGTGGGCAAAATATCATGGGTTTAAATTTTTTCAAGCAAAACCCTGGCTTAATTTCCCCAAAGAGGAAAAAATTCCCCCCTTCCTCTTTTAGGGGCAAACCCACTCAATTTGTCCAAGAGGTGAATACTTGGTCTAATTTTGACTCAAAACTTACATGGGTGCCCCCCCAAACAGTTTAAAAAAGAAGGGTACAAAAACGCTTTGATTTGGGGTTCTTTACATTTATCTTTGGGGTGCAGACCCCACAACGCTTCTACGGTTTTTCGAGGCTTTATTCGTAGTAAATTGATTTGGCTGTAGGGTTTTTTTCTGCAACTCCCTGTTCTCCAGATTTGGATCGTTTATAATGAAGCTCTCAGATCTTTTGGGGGTTTCAGGGCTTCACCTGTGGGGAAACCCTGAGAGTGGAGAACCACCCCTTTCATTACACCGGGGCTACATGAAACCCGATTTTCTACACGGACTACAAAAAGGGTTCCCGGATTCCTACATCAGATTTGGGTTTTAACCCCCCGGGATAGCCCATCTATGGTAGGAGAAGAGGAATCTTGTGAAGACCCTTTAATTTTAGTTCACTAAGGGGTTTGGGTGTTTGGGAAATTCCCCCAAATTCCCCCCCCGGACTAATCAAGTGACTGGATTTGGTCGGAATTGGGGAAAGGGGGGAAATCGAAGAGAAGTCAAAGAGAAATTTTTTCAGCATATTTTTAAATACCAAGGCAGAGGGAATATATACAGATGGTTCGAAAACTGAAAATGGGGGGGGCTTTGCGCAGTGGCAGAGGAAGACTGCATCTGGCAGTCTTTCTCTAGCAGCCTCGTCTTACTGCAAGTTTCATGCCTCCTTGCAGCATTAAGATGATAAGATCTTACGAACCATTCTATTGTGATATATTTTGGGCTCTCGTAGTGCTTTGCAACAATCAAGAGCTTAAAACCTCACATCCAGTGTAAGGGGGTTTAAGATTGGCTTTGGGCCCGATTCAACACGCAAAAAAATAATCTGTGTTTGGGGGCCAGCGCATGTTGGTATCAGTGGGAATGAGCGGCTGATCAGAAGGCAAGGAGCTGCTGCTCAGCCTTGTGATCTCGTTTTCCCTTCCCACACACCGACCCGAAAACCCGCTAGGGGCTTTGCAAAAATGGAAGGAACAATGGAGGCATACCTCCAGAAACAAACTGCGAAGATTAGAGATGACCTTGGCATTGGGGCAGATCCATCTAACGAAAAATGGAAGTTGATTAACAAAACTAAGAACGGGCACACAAGACTGACTCATGGGCCGATATGGCTAAAAGTCAAGCCTTTGTGAGGAGCCAAAAGCCATTAACGACCCACAGTAGTGGAAAAATGTCAACATTTAACCAAAAACGTATGTACTTGTCCCCATATACACTGAAAAAAGATGGGGGAGGATTGTGACATAGAGGGGCTTTTTAGTTTTAGGGGGAATAATATTTTTTAATAAAAATTTTAAATTTTGCATAATGTTTATGCAATATTTTATATACGAAAACTATATTATGCTTGATTTTTTTTTTTATTGTTATTTAAAATATTTTTTCATAGTTTTTAAAATTTTTTTAAAAATTTTAATATTTTATTTAAAAGGGATTGCCGCTAAGACCTAGCTTTGAGCGGGGATAATTTGAATAAACAAAACAAACAAACCGTGAGTGCCAAGCCATGATCTCCGGGTCGTCCCACAGGGCTCCCCCACCCAGGGTTTTTCGCAGAGAGACAACCTGACGGCAGGGTCGCCATAGGGAAAAGAGCTAGGGGCCCAATAACCGGGTGGGATCCCCGTTATGAAAATAACGGTCCCCTGACAGTCTCACGGTGTAAACCCCCGGGGTTTGGGCACGTGGCCTGCAACTTACCCCCTGATCGGCGAAGGGACTTTTTTACAAAAGGGATCAAGGAGATCCCAAAAACTGGTAGGTCCCGGTTCCCTTCCAAAGAGCAAAATTTGGGAGTATAAGGCCTTTAAAACACGCACTTGATTCTGCACCGTACCCAAATCTCCAAATTCTTGTGACGAGTCATGGCTCTGTTGCCAGACCAATCCGTTACGATTTTTGGTCTGACCCCAGAGATAGGACTAGCTCCCAAGGTATAAAAAATCTTTTAAATTAAACGTCCTTGCCAAAAAGTTGGATGCTGAAGGTTTTCCCCTAAAAAACCCCAAAGCCTGAATTGGTTTAGTCAGGAGACCTCTAGGCCAAAGGGGCTTCCCTCATTGCTAATGCATCAAGACTGCCCCCAGTGACTCCAGGGATTTAGATAGGATAGCAACAATGTCGCAAAGTCAGGTCAGAGCCCCTTGATATTGCCTAGTGTGTACAACTGATTTTGGGCTAGTAGCTTGCCCTTTATCCAGTCCATACAGATTTTTTAAAAAGTGTTGGTGCAACGACACAGTTTTGCTTCACCCCTGAATTAAACAGGGAAGAATTTTCGACAGACCCCCCACACTTTCGCCCAGTATAAAGGTTTGTATTAGCCAAATCTGTTGGGAATTCCCTGGTCTCAGGATTCCATAGCGTTTCACGATGCACGAGTCAAACCCTTTTTGAGGTCATTAGGTTGCGCAACCCACGACCAAACTCAGACGGCTTTTCCCAAAATTTACTCGAAGCGTAGATAGGGTTTATTGTGGATTCCCAGGTGTGAATCCAGACTGCCCGGGTCTCTGATGCCTCAGTAGGTGATTGCGGACCTTTTCGAAGAATGGGGGAGAACCGCCTGGTATGTGGCGTGTAAGCCACGGTGTTGTACAACCCAAAAAATCCCCTTTCCCCCTTCCCGGAGGGGGCCCACTCCTCAGAGGTCAGGGGGAATGGGACCAGCGCCCCATGGGTCAGGACTGTATGCAGGCCCCCGGCCCTAGGTTCCGCAGCCTTTGGAGTCAGAGGATATCACATATCCCAGCTTTTCCCCCTTTTCAGCTTGGAAAACGCCCTCTAACCCCCTGTTTTGGTTTGGAGGGTTTCCCCGCTGATGGGTGGGTCCGGGGATTGGGGGGGATTGGACTAGAGGGTTTATTAGTTTCCCTTTGGGAGACTAATAAAGTCCAAGAAAATGTTGGAGGGCTATTGGGGAAAATGCTCAAAAAAACTCAGCCAAAAATTTTAGAACCTCAAATGATCTGAGATGACCTCCA
>NW_023659851.1:0-10000 GCF_015228065.2 Penaeus monodon | reverse complement strand
ATTGTATATATGTGTATATAATTATATGTAATAATGATTATGATATATGAATGATATTTTTATATGGTTTGAGTGCTAGGGTTTGCGTGCACACACACAAACACACACACACACCCCACAACAACACACACACAACACACACACCAAACAAAAAATATAATATAATAATATATATATTAAATAATATAAAATTACATATAATATATATAATATATATATATTATATAATATATATATTATAAAAATTTAATGTGTGTGTGTGTGGGGTGTGGTGTGTGTGGTTTTTTTTTTTATAATATATATATATATATATAATAATATATAAAATTTATATATTTTTATATGCAAAATAAGATTATCTAGTATGTATACTATGTGTGTGTGTTTTTTGGGTGTTGTATTTTTGGTGGTGTGTTTGTGTGTGTGTTGTGTGGTGTGTTGTGTTTGTGTGTGCTTTGGCGTGGGGCGTGTGGTGTGTGTGTTTTTTTCTTGTGTGTTGTGTTTTTGTGTGTTGTCTTTGTTTTAAAGTGGGGTAGTTTTGGTGTGTGTATGTGTATACAAATTAATACATATATAAAATATATATAAAAATTTATATATAATATATTAATATAAATTATAACATATATAATATATATATATATAAATATATATTATTATAATATATAATTATATTTTTAATAGATTATATTTGTATTTGCCACATATAAACGTACACTGAATGTAAATGAAATTTTTGTACATATATATATACATAATATATATATATATATTATATATATATATTATATTAATATATATATATATTATATTTTATATATAATATATATATATATATAATATATATACACAACACATATATAAAAATATTGTGTTGATACATTTTAATGTATGTGTCTTTGTGCGCGTGGGTATGTGGTGTGTGTGGTGTTATGTGGATGTATACGTATTATAGAGAGATGAAGTATCGAATAGATGGATAACAGATATAGATGTGTGTTATGTATAAAAGTAATATCTATATAGACAGATAGATAGTAGAGAGAGAGAGAGTTTTTATTTATGTTTAATTTTGCTCAAACAATATTTTATTAAATATATTATGATCATAATATATATATATATTATATTATAATAATATATATATATATATATTTTATAAATATATATATCATATATATATAAACAAAATAAAAAACAAAATACAACAAAACACAATAATAATAATAAAATATATATATATTAATATATATAATATATATATATATATAATTTTTTTATTTTAAATATAATAAAATATAAAATAAAAAAAAATTTTAAAAAAAAAAAAAACAAAAACACACCCACAAACACCCACAAACCACAACAACACACCCACAAAAAAAAAAAAAAAAAAAATAATTTTTAATATATAATATAAAATTAATATAATATATATTATATATATTATATATATTATATATATATCAGCCCAAGTCGTCCCGGGGGAAATGAATGGTGACCGAAAAAAACACGGGCGGAAGGCAAGGGAAAACCACCGTTTAAAATTCCCAAAGAAAAAATAGGGAACCCCATGATCGTCAAGGGCGGGGGGGCCCAAATGTTAGAGCGTCGGACTCAAGACTGTCACGCGGCAATCTGAATTCGGGGGGTTGAGTCCCCGCCCGCTGCTTTGTTCCCTGGGCAAGGAACTTCACTCGTTGCCACTTAGACGGGGGGGCCCCACCCCCCAAGTCAGTGCTGGTCCCAACCCCCGGATAAAATAGAGGAATTTTACCAAAAAAAAAAAAAAAAAAAAAAAAAGGACCCCCGGCACCTCCGGGGAAAGGGAAAAACTGGGACTTACCCCGTACCACCCCAAGGATACAACATGAAACTAAAATTAAATATCATGCTGTGCCCAGGGGCTCAGACATAACCCTCCCGTTAAAAAAGAATATATATTATATATAATAATATATATATATAATTTTATATATATATATATTCATTGTAATATGCATATCTTATGTATATAAAAAATATATACATATGGCTATATATATTGCATGTATAATATATAATATATAATATATATTATTATATATTTTAATATATAATATATATATATTATATATATGCATATATACATACTTAAGTATCATCTGAAACCACAGCGGCTCAAAATAACCCTCCCTTTAAAAAAAAAAAGAAAAAAAAAATATTTACATAATTACATACATTATATACTATCTATAATAGCATGTAATATATATATTAATATTATATATATTATATATATTATATTTTAATAATAATATAATAATATATATATATATATATATAATAAAATATATATTTATATTTTATATATTTAAATATTTATTTATTTTTATATAATATTTAATATATATTAATATATATTTATAATTTATTTATTTTTTTTTATATTTTTTGATTTTAACACCACCCCGCGCACACACACACATACAACCCACACACACACCCCAAAAACCCTGAAACACACACACCGCGCGCGCGCGTGCACACAAAAACATATATTGTATGTTTTTTTTTTCCTAAAATTTATATATTATATTATATGATATTAACATAATATGTGTAAAAAGGGCGAAAAGTTTTGATTAAAAAAAAACAAAATGTTTGTAACGACTATTTGGGAAAAGATCCCCCAAACTTTTCGCGTCAGGAGAAGTGTGAACGAGGCGAATGAGTTGTGTTAACTGGTCTACCCTCGAGGGTTTAATTAATACCAAACTATGTCATGAATCTTTTCTCATATGCACGAAGGGGGGTCACCTCAGACCCTTTTTTAAAAAAAACATTAGAAGTATGGAAAAAAGGGAGTGAGCCAAAATGTGCAAATTTAGTGAGGGTTCGTAAAAACCCAAATGAACCAAGAACAAAAAAAAGAAAAAGAAAAGAATAAAGCGAATTAAATAAATTTTTGGTGTGATAAGTGAGAGCAAAAAAAATGAGCATTTTAAATTAGTATAAAGAAAAAGGAAGTGTGGACGAAAAAAGGAAAAGAAAAAGTGGGAAATTTGAATGTATACGAATTCCCCCCCCCCTAGGTGAGTGGCGATACCCGGCTTGACGAGAAAAACCGCTCCCCGGGAGGGGTCCCTGTAAAAACCTCGCCTTCGACGTCTCCCCGAAAATAAAAATCAGTAAGGAGACGCTATTATGGAGAGGATAGTCCAAGTGACACAAGGTATTTAAAAGAATAGAAAAATAGTGCCAGGACGCATCATCGATCGGTCTCTCCCCTCTTCGGGCCCTTTGGCGCTGCTCGACATTGTAGTGAATGCAACCTCGTAAGGGAGAAGTGCCCATGAGGAGTCAACCCCCAAAATGCTTATTTTTACTGTGAGGATTTTGGGGCCCAGCGGTAAAAACCCCTCCGAAGACTTTGGGGGGCCAGGGAAAAATTTGTAACGAAATCAAAAAAAAAGTTTGGTTTAAAGAAAAAAAAAAATAAAAAAAAACATAAAATGAGCGATTAAAACCAATTGGGGTTTCCCAAAACTGGGCTGCCCCTTTTTCCTGTACCAGCCTCGTTTTTTTATGATACCCTTTTAAAACTGTTACTTGTGACGCCACGAATTGAATAAAACCCAAAAATATTTTAAAAAAAGCCTGGGCAAACTCCTTAAAGGAAAAGAGAGGGGAAAATAAAAAAACATGAAAATTTTTTTTTTTTTTTTTTAAAATTTACAATTTCGGGTTTCTATATATAACAATTTACATTTTTTTATTTAAAATTTTTTAAAAAAACACAACAATTTTCTTTTTAATGTCACATGGTGTTCCATAGGACCGGGAAAACAACCCAAAAAAAAATGCCCCACTACAAAGTTTAAAAAGGGGTGCCTTCGTTTCTCTGGTTAATGCCCCGTTGCAGTACCGCCCACGATCTCTGGCTTACAGGGCATTACCTGCGCATACTAACTGTGAGAGCTAGAGAGATGCCCCGGGCAAGTGCTCTCTGTTACTGTGTGCCCCCTGCAATCGGTCGGGCCCACGGGGGTTTTGGTTTTAAAAAAAAAGGAGAGAAAAAAAAATAAGCAGGGTCTGACAGGCCCCTAAAGGCTCGTGTGGTGCCCCGCAAACACGGGGGAGTTTTTTAAGGGGCAATCGCACTATTTGTTTATTGTAACTTTAAAACAAAAAAATAAGAGTTCCCTACGCATCCCCGTCGCCCGCACCCCGGCAGGGGCCCCGGGTTTTTCCCCCAGCTTGGCGACCACAGAAAACGACAGATCGCACCCTTCGAGAGAGGGGGGGACCCTCTGTCCCCCCCCGAAAGGAGTCGCGTGCCCCCCCGGTTCGGTTTGATAGTGTACCCGTGGATACCTGTAGTTTTTTCAGAGCTGGGAGGTTTTTAAAAACGGGTGACATTCCGCGTGTTTTTTTTACAAAATTGGCGTATATATACACAAGGGGGGGAACCCCGAAAAAGGGAAAAAACCCCAATCGCAAGGGGCCCCCTCGTGGATCAAGGGGCGGGGCTTGGCGAATGACGAGCAGGCGTCTGCTCATGTGACATAGCTGTGGGTCGCTGGAATGGGGAGCGGCCACCCCTCGTGTGATCACTGCTTGTTTCTTGGGGGGAGCAAAAATGCGCCCCAAGCGTTTCAATACTCCCCCGTCAGCGAAAAGCCCCCGGATATGTAGGGGAGCTGCCCACCGGGAACGGGCTGGAGTCGTCGTCCTAAAGAACCTGGCTTTAGCGCTATCGAATCAATCTTTGGGCCCCCTTTAATCTCAGCGGGGGAATGCTTTTCCTTCCTCTCAATGACTTCGTATGGGCCCGGGGTGGGGAGGGGGGGGGGGAAAATGGGCGTCGGTCGGAGCAAAACAACTTCGTTTGCATAGATTTTGGGAGAAACGGTGTTCGGTGCTGTAGGTCTTTTTGCGGGGGGGGGGGGGATTTCCCCCGCCCATAGTCGTAGTTAGCGATGTCATCCTGGAGGAGCTTTGGGGAAGAATTTGGGGGAACTAGAGGGGGTCCCCGAAAACCATCTCTGCGGGGGAGACGTCGTGCCTTGTTTGGAGTCGTTCAAAGCCGAGTGGGAAACCCAGGGAAGTTGCAAAAAACCACTTTGAGTTGCTCATCGGGCTCGGGGCAGTTTTCGGGGTTTTTGTGAAATTTTCACCATGCGTTAGCTTCCGGGTTGAGGCCGGGGTGTGGGGGAGGGAGGTGACCAAAGCCCCCCCAGGGCGTCCAGAGCTGCGAAGTGAAAAGAGGTCCCCTAGGTCGGACTTTATGTGGGTAGGGATCCCAAATCCGTATCCACCCGGAGCAGAGGGGCAGGCGGGGTGGGACTGGTTTGGAGATAAAAATAGCTTCGGGCCCATCTATTGAATGGTCCACTATGGTGAAGAGGTATGGATGTCCTGATGACGGTAGGGGACCCACTATGTCGACGGGGAGTATGCAAAAACCCTCTGGGGCGGGTGGAAAGATGGGGGCCCGTTTCTGTATATACGGATTTTTGGAGGTTGAAGGCAGTGCAGTATCGAATCCAGTCCTTTGAAATTTTGGGGAAAGCGTGCCCCGAATTCTCTTCAGGGCGTGCTTGCCGTCGAGAGGGGTCGGGCAGGCTGTGGGTGAGGGTGAAAAAGTTACGAGGAGGGGGGTTGGAAACCCCAGCGCAGCGACCGGGGTGAGTCACACAGGAATTTTGGTACCTGCTTGTCCACAGGGACGTCCTTCCACTTGGGGAAGAATGTACAGCAGGCTGACGTCTTGGGGTCCTGATGCTGCTCTTTAGCAAGTTGGTTGTAGTCAGCCTAGATGAACTGCTTGATAGAAACTCTAGAGGGGGCGTCGGCTACAGGATTCTTCATGCCTGCCAGGTGTCGAATGGAGCATTTGAATTCGGCGATGGTGGAGAGATGACGGCGCGATGGAGGGACCATGCGTCGGCTTGTCTTATGAAGGTGTGGACTAGGGGCATGTGATAGTCTAAATCGCGAAGGTGTTTCCCCTCAAGAAAATGGCGAAATAACGGACAGCTTGGTGAACGGCAAGGAGCTCTCTATCGAAGTTTTTTTTCGGCCTTCAGTAGCTTGCAGCCGAAGAAACCCCAAAGGGTGGGGCAGTCCTCCAACCACCTGCTCAAAGACAGCTCTGATAGCAATGTTGCTGGCGCCTGTTGTGAGAAGGGTTTCCCCGGGGTGGGAAAAACGAGGAGGGCTGACGTGGCGACAGCTTCCTTGACTTTATGAAATGCATCTGCTTGAGGAAGACCCCTCATCAGGCCCTTGGGTTTCCCTGCAAGTGCAGTGTATAAGGGTTCCATGATGGATGCGATGCCGGGCAGGATCTCTTGGGGTCTTGACTGAGGATGGCGTGAGAAATTGCTTGACTACAGCATCCTTGTCTGGGAGGGGGGGACACCTGCGGGAGAGAGGCGGTGCTCCAGGAAGTCAACCTCTCTGCTGCTGTAAACACACTTGTATTACACTGCCCGGCCACTCTGCTGCAGGCAGTCTAAAACTGTAGAGATGTGTCTCAGATGTTCCTGTTTGAAGATGAGGATGTCGTCGATGGGAGCAGGCCCCAGAAGGATAAATCACCCAAGATGCCATCCATCATCCGCTGAAAGGTGGCTCCAGTGTTTCTGAGGCCAAAACAGCTGTAGTTGAAAATGAAAGTACCAAAGGGTGTGGTGACGGGGGTTTTGGGGATGACTTCTGGGTGCATTGGTACTTTGTATTGCCCCTTCAGTAGGTCGAACTTAAAAAAAATCTTGGCGCTATGGAGGAAGTGACGTCGGCGATGTTAGGCAACAGGTAGTGGTCTGGTTTCCGTAAGCATATTGAGGCATATGTAGTCACCACAGAAATGAAGGGAGCCATCCTTTTTTACCACTATGTGTAGAGGGGAGGGACTTGGCGCTTTTGAATATGCCTGGGCCCCTTTCAGCTCTGTGAAGGTCTGCTTTGCTGCAGCAGTTTGTGGGAGCAAGTTTCTTGCAGGAAAAAGGTTTTGGGTGCAGCTGGGGGCCGCATATGGGCGGCGGCCGCCTTACACGTTTTTTGGCTAGGGGCAACCTTTGGTTTGCAGTTCCTCCCTCGGGGCCCGTTGGCGAATTTTTTTGCTGCTTTGCTCCTGCCCGTGGCCGGGGATTGGGTTGTTGTCGTACCGGATGCCAGCAGATGCATGGAGTACGGTTGACCACTGCAATGTCGTCCTCGTCTGGCGGGGCGCTGTTGAGACGGGGGGCACTGCGAGGGATTTTGATGGGCTGCCAATGCAGGGTACATCATTTAGGTGGTCCGCCATCTCTTGCAGGTCGGCTTCATCCATCTCCTCCACATTGGGGATGACTGCACAAATATATTCAGGGGGTGGAGAAGCAAAGAGCGTAAAGCAAGTCCAACCATCTCGCTGTTCCCCGGCTGCTGGAGGGAGTCTTGCCCGAGCCTTTATCTCGAGCAAGGCATCGGAAGGCTCTGGGTCGCTGAGGGGCTGCTTGGGAACTGGAGGAGCTGTGTCAGGAGGAAAGTTTTGAGGGGCGTCGTAATTAATGGTAGTGTCGCCCCTTTGGGTATCAACCCCTCTGAGATGCGGGGAAAAATTCATCTTGAAGAGCCATGAGGACGTGGGCGGTTTGGGTAGTAGGGTTTATTACCCTCTTCAGGCGGAAAAAGCATTCAGCAGCTCGGAGGAACAGGGTTTGGGGCGTTGATCACTGAGAAGGTGGGGAGCTTGACTTGCGCTGCCGCAGCCGGAGGGTTGTTGGTTGATGTGTCGTCGGACGGCATGTTAAAGGGCGGAGTGGCAGCAGGAGGGTGGATGCCGTTGTTCGAAATCCAGGGTCACCAATGTAGCCGTGGCTAACTACAGAGTTTCTTCACAGCTGAGGAGGATAATTAATTCAAGGTGACAATTCCGCAAGTGTTTTATTTTACAAAGATTAGGCGTATATATACACAAAGGTGAGGAATCACCAAACAAGGAATGACCAATCACGAGCAGCCCCCTCGCGTGATCAAGGGGCGTGGTTCGCCTGGCGAATGCGAACCTTGGTAGGGTGCACCTGGAGTGACCACCCGAGGCTTAACCTCAGGCATCCTTTCTGGTAGTCACTTGGAACATCCGGTCCTTGTGGCATCGGGAATCGTTATGGAGATCGTGAGACTTAGGGGAAATTCCCATACAGATTATTGGCCTAATAGCAAGCCTGTATACTGGGACTGAAAGTGCTGTAAAATGTGTGGGGGTCTGTCGAACTTCTTCCTTTTAATTCGGGGTGAGGAAAAGCTGTGTCCTTGCACCAAAACTTTTTAACACCTGTAGGAAAGGATAATGGGCAAAATACTTTCCAAAATCATGTGGAGAATACTAGGCAAAATCAAGGGCCAGACCTTGACTTTTCCCACGATGTTGTTATCCTATTGATTTTTGGGGTCACTGGGGGGGCCTTGATGCATTTAGCAATGAGGGAAAGCCCTGGCCCAAGGTTCCGGACCAAAACCAAGATTAGGATTTTTTGGGGGCCTGTTTGGGAACCCGTTCAGTCGATCCATACTTTTTGGGGAGGACTTTAAGTTACAGAGATTTTTTATACCTTTGGGAGCGTAGTCCATATCTCGGGCTGTCAGCAAAAAAGTCAATAGACGGATGGTTGGCAAAATAGATGTCTGTTGTGTGTGTGTGTGGTGGTGTGTGGTGTTGTGTGTGTGTTGGTGTTTGTTTTTGTTGTGTGTGTGCATTTGTATAATATATATATATTATAATAATATATATATAATATAATATATATATATATATATATATAATAAAAATATATATATATATATAATATATATATATTATATTTTTAATATATATATTAATTATATTATAATATATAATATATATATACAATATATTATATATAATATTATATATATATATAATATATTATATATTATATATATTATAAAAATATATTATATATATATAAATGTCACGACAGCAATCGAGTTCGAGGGTTCGAGTCCCCGGCCCGCGCATTGTTCCCTTTTGGTAAGGGGAACTTCACTCTTTGCCTACCTAGAAACGCATATCCCTTTAGGCATGGTCTAGGGGAAGTCCCGCCCTGGCAAAAAACCGCGTTTATTACGGCAAGGTGGGACTGATATAACCCCCCAGGAGAATTGAGAGGCCTATGTCCGCATGGAATGAATGGGTGTGTGTGTGTGTGTGTGGTAGTGTGTGTGTGTTTGTGTGTTTGTGTATTAAAAATGTATGTATTTTATGTTGTTATATATGTATGTATATAGTATAATTATATAATGTTTGTGTGTGTGTGCATGTGTATATTTTACATATACATGTATGTATTGTATAATATATGTAGTTTTTTTTTAAAATGTATATGTATATATATATATGTTTTGTATACTATATACATAGGGGGAGAAAGATGGGGGGGAGATTGTAGACAGATATACATATGATAGACAAATAACAGATATATACATTTCATATATTATAATATATTTAAAAAAATATTTTATATATATATATATATATATAATATATATATATGTATATAATATTATTACACAATAAAAAATATGTGTATATTTGTCATTTATCTACCTACAAAAAATACATTATTTTTGTGTGTGTTGTTTGTGTGTTTGCAAAGGGAACAGCAACGCGTAAAAATAATTTGTGTGTAAGGGCACCCATACGAAAGAGTTCGGAAGCATTTAATGGGGAAGACAGCGAAAATGGGGAAAACGAATGACGATAACACTGTAAACGTGGGGTGATATGGTTTTGAGCAAAAAAAAAAGTGGAATTTAGTGTTTCCAGTGTTTAAAGTAGATGTCAGGTTTTCCCGTTTTCGGGGAAAGAAAGGGAAAAATGTCAGTGTTTTTCCCAGTGTTTTCTGGGGGGGAAAATGGAATGTCAGTGTTTCGTACTAAAAAGGGGGAAAAACCCCGGGAATGTCAGTGTTTCCCGACTAAAAAAGCGGAATGTCAGTGTTTCCCA
>NW_023659850.1:7500-20472 GCF_015228065.2 Penaeus monodon | reverse complement strand
AAAGTTTACACCACCAACATAAACTTTTGACATGAAAAGGATCCATCCTCGTAGTGTAATAATAATCATAAAGTACACCATAAAACTTCTGGCAATGAAAAATGGCATACCCCTCTCTGTAGTTGATAGGAATAATAATAACAATAAAAATTTAGAGATAGGAAAAGAAAAGTTTACCACCAAGCATCATCATGGATTCTACTCTAACTCCATGTACATTCACATCTCCATTCTACTTTCCCTTCCTCGAATCCCGTCTTTTTTCTTTGGATAAGAGGAATACTATGTCATCTTCTAGTAAATTATGGAAATACAAGCCAAGTTGTCAGTGTATGGCATTCTTCTAGTCGTGAGATGTATTGTGTTTGAATTTACTATTTAGGATTAATAAAAAAAGTTAAATGATGTTGCACGAAATAAATTAATTAAATACATCTACTTCAACTTTATTTACTGTCATTATGGTTCTCATCAATACATAGATCTGAAAATAGGTAAACATCCACTGTGTAGCCTCATATTGACTTGACCTTCTGATACATTTTCATAGTGCTGTTCTAATCATCAGGGAAAAGGAAATGTCTTGATTACGATTTTTTTTTTTTATTGCTCTTCGTACAGAATCATGTCTCCATTATTAATAGCAAAGCAAAAATCATATCCTATAATTCTGTTGGTAAATCCAGTGATGGCGAGTATGGTTTTATTTTCAAATGTTATAAGGACTATTGTAGATAAAATAGAGCTTCCTATTGATGTTGGATATATTCGCCATGATTGAAGACCTTAACTTGGATGTGACCGAAGTTGGGAAGATCTTCGAATACACGTTCGTCGGGAACCTTGCGATCCAGAGGGTAGCCATGTGGGCGATTGTCAGGGTACTTTCCATGGGAACGTAGTGATGAATTCGGTATTTTCGTGGAGACCATCACTGCTGCATCGGCTGCGGCCATCCAGTCCGGCTACAACAAGATCGAATTCCAGACCCTGTTCATTACCCTTAGGGAGAAGGAATCGATTAGGTATACCAGTTGCACTCTCGAAATCTGTAAGTCCGGAGTCTGCACCGGATAAGGCATCTTTGGTCTTCTCGAAGAGAGTTGCGAAACTAGGCACATCAGGCACAGTGACAGCAGATTCCGAGGATTTACGTTCGATATGGTATGTTCCAGCAGGCACTGTAAAAATATGTGTATAAAAATGTGAAGTTGTAATATTAAACAGACCATACTGGTTAATCGACTTTAAGTCTGAACAAGTGAAAATTCATAAAATATTTGACCATATGAATAACAATAAAGTATTAAAGGAGCAATGCAAACCATAAAGTACTCACACTTGACCCAGAACTTATCCAGTTCAATAGCATTCCAACGGCCTTCGTCGAAGGTGAATTCAATACCATTGTTGTCTAGGTGAGGCCAGGCGAAAATGCGAACGGTAGCTAGAACTTCCTGGCCCTTGTTATTGCTAACATCAATCTTAATTTTAAAGTCCTTATGGTTCAGACGAGGCACGTAAGTAGAAATTTCTACATCTGCAATTTGTTCAGTGTCATCAACGGCGTTAATGAGATTGTATTCAAAGTCCTCAAAGTAGGTCTCTAGTTCACCTTCAATTGCTATATTGTCTACACTTACACCGGCAAAGGTCAATTCTTCCACGGTGTATGGAGGGAGACTATCCTTGTGTTCCTTGAAGATGTTATCCATGTATTTATGCAGCCTAAAGAAGCTAGGATCACGGGTGGCAGTTTCAAAGTGTTCTAGCACACCAGGGGGTAAATCATATTTTCCATGTGGATCACTCTGTCGACCAAGTACAATGTGAGCAGTATTATGCAAGGCTCCATAGTACTGCACATTAGGGCTGTACAAAGATGATTCAATAACATCTCCAAGAACGTCAATGCCACGCTCATTCATGATATCAATATGATTACCAGCCCTGTCGACGATATAACCATGTGCAATAGCATCGCGGATTCGGCTCTCTACAATAAGCAAGTCTCGAATACGAGCAACACCATCCACATCCTCGAAGTTCACATTATCTGGACGAGAGGGGAATTGTCCTCCATACTTGTATGTGGTGTGGGGAGCAAAACCTTGTACGATTGGCTTCTCCCAGTGAAGTTCGTCGACGGGATCCAAATAATTGGAGAGACGTTCAGCATCAAAACGAACGGTAAGTTGATGATGTACCCAGAAGAAATTCTCTCCTTTGCGATCCAGATGATGGCTGTATTTATCGTCCCACCAGAATGGGAATTCCATATGCCAGGTGACGTGATGAGTGTTCATTCCAATGTCCCCCCCGAAGTGGGCAAATCTTTTTTGGGTTTCCCTTCTTATTTCCAGGGGAAGCTAGACTTAAATTTCCCGGGGTTTTTGTGTTTGTTTGGGCACAAAAGCTCCCTTCAATGACTTCGCTTTTGGTGAAGAATGTGGCGTGACCTCATAAGTGGGGGAAGTACAACGGGGTTTCAACGGGGGTTTGAGTAGGGAACCGAAACCCTAAAAGGGCTAAAAAAAATTTCCCCCCTTCATAATTTGGGGGGAAGTAGGCAGCTTGTGAAAAAATGTACCCCCAATCCTTGCAGTGAATGAGAACATAAAAAAGGCATAAGTGCTTTTTTCGCTTTGCCTAGGATTGAAGGAGAAAAACCAATGCCTCTTTTAAAAGAAGCCTTTTTACCTTTTTTCGGGGGGTCTCCCCATAAGTGCCCTGTATTTGGTTTAAACCTCCGTCACGAAATGGGATAAATTGGCTTCCGGGTAAAAGGAATCATTTTCCCTTTTTAGATTAGATTTCCACGGAACCCCCGTAATCTTATAAAGGGCAGGAAGTTCACTCATTTTCCTTCTGAGCTCAGCCCCCACCAAATAAAAAAAAAAAAATTCTATTTTTTATTTTTATTCTCATGTACTCGAGTGCGGGATATATTGTAAAGGGGGTATATATAAAATTTTATTAAAATATATATAAAATTATATTTTATATAATTGGTGTGGGTGTTTTGTTTGGGTGTGTGTGGTGGTGTTTTGGGGTGTTTTTTTTGGGGGTCGTGTGTGTGTTGTGTGTAATATATAAATTATATATAAAAATATTTATATAATATATATTATTATATATTTTATTTCCCTACGTCCCATAGGGTATACCCAAAAATTTATTTATATATATTTTAAAATTATATAAAAAAATACAGATATATATAAATTTTACATTTTTTATAAGGGGGGGTCATATGTGCATATATATAGTATATATAAAATATAAATTATTTTAAAATAATAACTATATATTATATATTATAATTTATTTGTTTAATGGTAATCAATTAATTTATATGTATTTTTATGCATTTTAAAAAAAAAATATGTTTGGGTTTTATATATTATATATATATATAATTTTATAAAATATATTATAATAAAATTTATATATTAAAACAATATATAAGTAGATATCTGTTTATATATAACTTACCGCATAAATAATATGAATACAAAACATTTTATGTATATATATATATATAATATTATTATATATATATATATATATATTATATTATTATATTATATATATGGGGGTGGTGTGTTTTGGGGTGGTGTGTGTGTGTGTGTGTGTTTTGTTTTTTATATTTTATATTACTTTGATATTAAAAATTAAAATTTTATATAAATATATATATATATATTAATTATATTATTATATATATTATGTGTGGGGTTTTGTGTGTGGGGTGTGGTGTGTGTGTGGGGGCTGTGTTTGTTTGGGGGTGTGAAAATCCATTGAATAAATTATATTATAATATATATATATATATAATATATATAATAATATTTTATTATATCAATTTTGTAATATATGTTTTGTGTGTGTGTGTGTGTTATATTATAGTGCGTATATATACACCACACACACACACATTATATATATATTTTATATATATTATTATATATATTATATATATACATATATTGATATATTATAATATAATAAAATAAAATATTTTTATAAAAAATATTTTTAAAAATCTAAAATTATTTACACACACACCCACACACACACACACACACATTATAATATATATATATATTTTTATACTATATATATATTATTTATATTCATTAAAATCTATATGGATTATATACTAAACCCCAACACCACACCCCACACAAAACCACACACACCCACACACCCCACACAAACAAACACACACACAACACACCCCCCACAACCCACCCCACAAAAATTATATATTTTATATATATATAGTATTTAAATATATATTTTAATATATATATATAATATATATATATATTATATATATATATATATGCATTATGTTTTTCCCGATATATTTATTGCGATTTATTATATATAAAATACTAAATATATATTATATTTTATATATATTATATATATATATATATAATTATATAATAATATGTATATAAAATTTTATATATAATATATTTTATATAAAAATTTATATTTTTAAAATATAAAATGGTGGGGTTTTGTCCCCCATAAAATTGTATAATTATAGATAAAAGTGGATTATACATATATAATATATATATATATATATATATATTTTATAAGATATATATATATATTTTAGAAATATATATGTATATTTATATTTTTTTTAAATATATGTTTTGGTGTTGTATCTATGTATACCCCCTGTTTAAAGGCCATAAGCATTTTGTAAAATTATATAATATTATATAAAATAAAAATAAAATTTTATATAATAAAATTAGGTATAGATTTATTATATTCATATAAAGTTTTCCCTTTATTTTTATACTTAATGATATATGGATAGTATTTTTACGTATATATACATAATATATATTTTTTTTTTTTTTCTATATATTCATTAAAATATATATAATATAAAATTACATAATATATATGTATGTTTTTTAATATGGTAAAAAATGTGTCTGTTTTTGGTTTTTGTGCGCGTCCTTAGGGGTGTTATTTTTTGTATGTTTTAAATGTGTTGTCTAAATAAAATATAAAAAATTTACAGCCCCTCACAAAAATTCAAAATTTATAAAATTCTTTTACTCATAGCGATATATTTTATTATATATAAAATTAAAATTATTATATATAAAATTATATAATAAAATTGGGGTGTTTTGTGTTTTGTGTTTGTTGGGGTTGTATGAAAAAATATAACCCCAACATATTTATGTCTCCAATAAAAGCTAAAAAATATACTCCCCTTTCCCGCGTCCGACGGGAATCAAAGTTCGGCCAGGCGGCAGCAGCCTAAAACGAGAGCGAACAACCAAGACCTTCATGTTGACGGTGACTGAGGGGGCGCTGTTCAGGTTTTATACACTGGTGTTCAAATTTCAAAATTGGGGGGATACCGCTTTTTCCCACTATCGAATTTTTACTCTCAATGGCACCCCCGTTTACGAGATAATTTAAGTAACTCCCCTTAAAAGGTAAATTTTTAATTTTAAAATTTTTTACCACTTAGTGTAATTATATTTTCTACTACCTTTTCAGATTAAAAAAAAGGAAATTTTTATATGAGTATTTTTTCTCAATATTTCATGTAAACATAAATGTACGTTGTATTTACAATTCCCCAACGATAAAATTAATTTTTTAAATTCTTTATTTTTTATATTTCTAATCATCTATTTTTTTGTAATCCCAATAAGTTTACAAAACCAAACACCCATAAATATATATTTATATACATTTTGTATCTTTTTTATGTAAAATTAACACGCAAATATAAATCCCACCCCCAAAAAAATTTTATATATATTATATAAATTTTTATATATAAATGGGGGGAATATATTATAAAATTATATATATAATATATATATTATAATTATTTTACAAAAAAAAATACATAGGACACACACACAAAAAATTTTTAAACATATATGAAAATAAAAAAGGGTATAAAGACACACAAAAAACCATCCCATACATTACATGCATACATACAACATACAATATTTTTTTATATATATATATATAAAATTATATATATAAAATTATATTATATCCCCAATATTTATATAATATATATATTTATTATATATTTTTATATATTTATATATAAATATATACATATATATTTATATATTGTTTTCCGTGTTACAGATAAAAATTTCAATTTATATATTTTAAAAAATATTTTATTATTTATATATATATATAAAATTTTATATATATATATACAAATAATATCCCTACAAAAAAAAATTTTTAAAATTTAAATACATAAAAATATAACATACATAATTTTTAAAAATATTATATATATATGTATGCAACCCCACACACACCACACACAAAACACAAAACACACACACACACAACACCCACACACACACACACACACACACACACACACACACGCAATATTTTATATATATATATATATATATAATTTTATTTTATAATATATATATAAGGTTTTTTGTGTGTGTGTGTTGTTTTGTTTGGGGGGGGGTTGTTTTGGTGTGTGTGTGTGTGGTGTGTATGGGGCGGGTGTGTGTATTTAGGAGTATGTTAGAAACATTTGAATACATTTTTTTTATGGAGTATTTTATATTTTCGTTATATAAAATTATTTTTTTAATATTAAAACCTATTATTTATATATAAAATATATATATAAAATATTATTATATATATTTATACTAAAATAGAATATGTATAGTTATATTTTACGTTTATGTATATTATAATAACTATATGATATAATATATAAATATATATATATATATTATATTGATTTTATATATATTACATATAAAATATAATATACTTTATATTTAGAGTGTAAATCTAAACACACACACACACACACACCCAAAACACACCACACACACAACAATAAAATTATATATATAATATATATTAATATAAATAAAATTATATATAATATAAAATATTATATATGTATATAAGGGGTGTGTGTGTGTTCTGTGTAATTATTATATATATATATAAAATTATTTTATATTTATTTATTTATTTTGTGTGTGTGTGTGTGTGTGTGTGTGTGTGTGTGTGTTGCGTGTGTGTGTGTGAGTGTGGGGTTTATTGTTTTGTGTGGGGTGTGTGAGTGTGTGGGGGTGTGTTTATGTAGGAAAAAATTTTTTTTTTCATTTTCCGTATATCTGTAAAATTTATACGCTATTTAGAGTGTTTTTTAAATACACATATCCCAAAAATTATATATATAATTTTTTATATATATCTATATATTTTAATTATATATATATTTTAATATATAATATATATATATAAAATTTTTTTGTGTATATTAGCTTATTTTATTTTAAAATGCATAATAGAAGATAAAAACAAAAGATAAAAAAAAAATGTTTTTTATATCATCCATATTTTATTACACACACATACACAAAAAACACACTCACACAAACACACACACTCACACACACACACACACACACCACACACACACACACACACACACACACCCCACAACACACCACACACACACAACACCACAACACATATAATATATATATATATTATATATATATATATATATATATACATATATATATTTTTAATTTATTATATACAATATATATATATTATATATATATTATATATAATATATACACACACACACATCACAGAAATGCATCACCTAAACTGCAAAAGGAGTATCTGCTTCTACTGTTTGCGTGCAAAAATAACGCTGATTATGTGAAAGCAGAGAAGTGGGCAGAGTGCATCGAAGATCTACAGAACAGCAACAACAAAACCTTTCCCTTCTGGGAAGAAAATCCAGAAATCATGGAAAAAGGAATTAAGGCATGCTATGAAGACCAAAAACGGGAGAAGCTAAGGGAAAGGCGATATTTCGGTAGATCTGATGAGATTATTGCAAAACTGGATGTTCATTGTAAGGAGATAAGAATCATATAGAATATATATTATATATTATATATATATATATATATTATATATAAAATATATATATATATATATATATATATATATATATATATATACATATACACATATATAAATATATATATATATATATATATATATATATTTATATATATATATATATATATATATATATATATATTTATATATATATATATATATATAGAGAAGAGAGAGAGAGGGAGAAAGAAAGAGAGAGAGAGAGAGAGAGAGAGAGAGAGAGAGAGAGAGAGAGAGAGAGAGAAGAGAGAGAGAGAGAGAGAGAGAGAGAGAGAGAGAGGCAACATGCCTCGCGCGTGTAGGGTCAAGTTTCCAGCCTTCTGCCACGTGCAGAGTCCCCCAGGGGACTAGAATGGACCCCCTATGCTTCCTAGTCATGATTAACGCCGCTCTCCTTGTTACCGAGCATTGTTGGAAATTCGTGAACGAACCACAAAATCACGTCACCCTCAATCGCCAGAAGTCGGTCGTGATGCAGTTTGATTTCTCCACCAACCCCGCCCCCCTCGCCCATCCTCACGCTGGACGACCACCCGCTTGACGTAGTCCGTTCCACCAAGCTGCTCGGCGTCACCATCGACGATAAGCTCTCCTGGACGCAGCACGTCAGAGACATCGTGAGGTCTGCCTCATATAGGCTTCACATGCTGCGTCGCCTCAAGTTCCTTGGCGTTCAACCCCCGGAGCTGAAGAATATCTACAAGCTATTCATCCTGCCTAAATTGACCTACGCCTCCCCCGCCTGGTTCCCTTCCCTCACTGCCACCCAGCTGCTACAACTTCAGAGGGTACAGGAAAGGCAGCCAAGATCTGTCTCGGCCCTGTCCTATACGAGCTATGACAGCGCCTTGGCTGCCCTAAGCCTCACCTCCCTCGCCACTCACTACACAACCTCACTGCAGCAGTTTGGCCTAAAATTGCTGTGCTATCTACACCGACGCGCCGCCGCCTCGCCGGGCCCTACGCGCCACCAACAAACTGGTGCCAATCAGGGCCCGCACTGACTGCTTCCACCGGAGCACAGTACCCACTCTAGTCCGACTCATCAACGAACACTAGTCAATATTTACTACTCCAGATCCTAGCACCTGATTTTGTACTTGGCTTTTGTTAATCTGTTTATTTTGTTGTTATAGATTGTTAGTTTACTGTGTGTGTTGTTTATGTTTATGTATATATATAGAATGTCTCTTTATCTATATTTCTATGTATATTTTCAGCCTCTGGCTGCATGAAAATCAAAACCGATTATTATTATTATTATTATCATTGTTATCACACACACATACACACACTCACACACACACACACACACACACACACACACACACACACACACACACACACATATATATATATATATATATAATACAATATATATATATATCAACACACATACACACGTATACATAAATGTATATATATATACACACATGTATACACACATATAGGTATAAATGTATATATCAAGGTCTGAGACCTTGATATTGCTCAATGTTCCTCCACACAGTCTTTGGGTAGTAGCTTTGCCCATTATCCAGTCCATGCAGGTGTTGAAAAGTGTTGATGCAAGGACACAGCCTTACCTCACCCCTGAATTAACAGGGAAGAAGTTCGACAGGCCACACCACACTTTACAGCACTTGAAGTACCGGTATATAGACTTGCTATTAGGTCAATAATCTGTGTTGGAATTCCACTGAGTTTCAGAATCTCCTAAAGCAATTCTCGATGCACTGATTCAAACGCCTTCTTGAGGTCGATGTAGACTGCAAGCAACCCACGACCAAACTCACGACGGCGTTCCACAATTACTCGAAGCGCTAAGATATGGTTTATTGTGGACTTTCCAGGAGTGAATTCAGACTGCTCTGGTCCTCTGGTGCCATAGTAGGTAGTCGTGGATCCATTTCAGAAGAATGTGGGCGAAACTTCGCCTGGTATGTTGAGCAGTGTAATGCCATGATAGTTGCTACAATCCCAATGATCCCCTTCCCCTGCCAGAGAGGGATGACTACGCCCCTAAACAGATGAGGAAGATTGCCATCGGATTTCCAGATGGCAGCCAAGACATAATGCAAATCCTGAGTCACAGGTCCTTAAGAAATTCAGCACGGATATCACATATGCCTGTGGCTTTTCCACACTTCAGCTTGAAATCTTCATCCTACCCTCCATTAAGTTAGGAGGGTCTTCAGTGATGGATGGGTTTGGCATAGGTATTGTGATACCACTTGCATCCAAGCTAACTGTTGGGGGTCTAACTGGTATAACTGCTCAAAATATTCAGCCCAATATCACAAACCCAACATGATCTGAGATGACCTGTTTATCCACTGAGTGGACTGCAGTCATCTGCGAGGAGGGCTTAGAGTTCAGCTTTCTCAGGGCTTGGTAGGGAGGGCGAAGATCATTTACTTAGAAATGGCCTTCAACCTTCTTAGCAAGATTCCTGTTGAACTGTTTCTTGTTCCTTCTCAGCAGTGTCCGAGCCCTACGCACCAAAGAGCGATGCAAGATCTAAGTGCTATTCAGCTGAACTGTGCAACATGCTTCAGTGGCCTCCAATGTCTCCAGGGAGATGAAATTCTGCCTTGCCCTCAGGCATACACCAATGGACACCTGGGCTGCTTCGGGGTATTTCACGCTTGAAGAATTCCCACAGAGAAACTGGGTCTGTCAGGTCTGTCGTAGTTGATAATATAATAATAATAATAATAATAATAATAATAATAATAGTAATATAATAATAAAACGGTACTACCATAGAACTTCTAACAATGAAAAGTGGCATCCCCCCTCTCTCGTAGTTTGATGGGAATAATAATAAAAATTTTAGAGATAGGAAAAGAAAAGTTTACACCAAAGCATCATCATGGGATTCTACTCAAACTCTATCATACATTCTCATCTCGACTCTACTTTCCCTTCCTCGAATCCCGTCTTTTTTTTCTTTGGATATGAATACTATGCCATCTTCAGGTAAATTATGGAAACACAAGCCAAGTGTCAGTGTATGGCATGCTTCTAGTCCTGAGATGTAATATCTTGAATTTACTATTTAGGATTAACAAAAAAGTTACATAATGTTGCACTAAATAGATAATTAAAAAGATCTACTTCAACTTTCTTTACTGTCATTATGTGTTCTCATCAGTACAAAGATCTGAAAACAGGTAAACAACCATTGTGTAGCCTCATATTGACTTGACCTTCTGATACATTTTCATAGCGCTATACTAAGCATCAGGGAAAAGGAAATTCTTGATTACGATTTTTTTTATTTGCTCTTCGTACAGAAATCATATCTCCATTATTAATAGCAAAGCAAAAATCATATCCATAATTCTGTTGGTAACATCCAGTGGTGGTGAGTATGGTTCATGATCGAATGTGTAAAGGAGTATTGTAGATAAAATAGAGCTTCCTATTGATGTTGGATATATTCGCCATGATTGAAGACCTTAACTTGATGTGACCGAAGTTGGGCAGATCTTCGAATATACGTTCATCGGGAACCTTGCGGTCCAGAGGGTAGCCATGTGGGCGATTGTCAGGGTACTTTCCATGGGAACCGTAGTGATTGAATTCGGTATTTCGTGGAGACCATCCACTGCTGCATCGGCTGCGCCATCAGTCACCGCTACAACAAGATCGAATTCCAGACCCTGTTTCATACCCTTAGGGAGAAGGAATCGATTAGGAATACCAGTTGCACTCTCGAAATCTGTAAGTCCGGAGTCTGCACCAGCTAAGGCTTCTTGGTCTTCTCGAAGAGAGTTGCGAAACTAGGCACATCAGGCACAGTGACAGCAGATTCCGAGGATTTACGTTCGAAATGGTGTGTTCCAGCAGGCACTGTAGAAATGAAATGAAAGTCAAGGAGATATATATTACAAATATTCATATATATATGAATATTGTATACATATATTTTAGAAGAATGTGTCTAAAAATGTGAAGTTGTAATATTAAACTGGTTAATCGACTTTAAGTTTGAACAAGTGAAAATTCATAAAATATTTGACCATATGAATAACAATAAAGTATTAAAGGAGCAAAGCAAACCATAAGTACTCACACTTGACCCAGAACTTATCCAGTTCAATAGCATTCCAACGGCCTTCATCGAAGGTGAATTCAATACCATATTGTCTAGGTGAGGCCAGGCGAAAATGCGAACGGTAGCTAGAACTTCCTGGCCCTTGTTTTGCTAACATCAATCTTAATTTTAAAGTCCTTATGGTTCAGACGAGGCACGTAAGTAGAAATTTCTACATCTGGAATTGTTCAGTGTCATCAACAGCGTTAATGAGATTGTATTCGAAATCTCGAAAGAAGGTCTCTAGTCTCCTTCAATTGCTACATTGTCTACACTTACACCGGCAAATGTTAGTTCTTCCACGGTGTATGGAGGGAGACTGTCCTTGTGTTCCTTGAAGATGTTATCCATGTATTTATGCAGCCTAAAGAAGCTAGGACCCACGGGTGGCAGTTTCAAAGTGTTCCAGCACACCAGGGGGTAAATCATATTTTCCATGTGGATCACTCTGTCGACCAAGTACAATGTGAGCAGTATTGTGCAAGGCTCCATAGTACTGCACATTAGGGCTGTACACAGATGATTCAATAACATCTCCAAGGACGTCAATTCCACGCTCATTCATGATATCAATATGATTACCAGCCCTGTCGACGATATAACCATGTGCAATAGCATCGCGGTTTCGGCTCTCTACAATAAGCAAGTCTCGAATACGAGCAACACCATCCACATCCTCGAAGTCTACATTATCTGGACGAGAGGGAAACTGACCTCCATACTGTATGTGGTGTGGGGAGCAAAACCTTGTACGATTGGCTTTCCCCAGTGAAGTTCGTCGACGGGATCCAAATAATTGGAAAAGACGTTCAGCATCAAAACGAACGGTGAGTTGATGATGTACCCAGAAGAAATTCTCTCCTTTGCGATCCAGA
>NW_023659849.1:0-20473 GCF_015228065.2 Penaeus monodon | reverse complement strand
AAAAACCCCATTTTACAATTTATTTTTCTCGATATTATAAACTTTACGACTTTCCTCCCAGTACAATCATACCAAAAGTCTGTTTGTTGTGTCACAATATCCACATTTTTGCTCTTTTTTTTAAAACATAGGTAAAGGGAAATCTTGCCTAAAACCCCGGTAAGGCTTTATGCCAGCCTCCGGGGGCTTGGTTTTAACAATTCAGTAAATTTCTTTTTGAAGGAAATTTTAATGATGTATAAAAATCCAAGAAAGGGGTACCCAAGATCTATATCCTTATTCGTTGTCACTGGTTTTTGTTTCAAACGATCAGCCTTGGGATTAAAACAGCGAGGAACCACACAATTGCCCTGTTCCTTGCACGAAGACACGTTTACACGTTTTCTGATGTCATTTGAAAATTTTTCCGTCATGTCTCGAGCTGAAGAACTCCGTGAACCCAGAAATTCCCCTTGAGCCTTGCTAAATAAAAATTTTGGACCATGAGTATTCCTGCCAACCGTTTGCGAGTGCAGCCTTGTCATGAACTCCCTTTCAATCTGGTGATGCAAACATTGTTTTTTATTACAAAAAAAAAGCACCCTCCTCTCTCCCAGAAGCAAGGTCCTCGGAAAAAAATTCATATGCTTTATTTTCTTTGGACAGATTTTTCAAGGCTCTTTTAAATTCGGTGTAATGCTTAAGTTAGGGGGGGACGCTATTTTTTTTGGGAGCAGTCGTATAAAATACATTTATGTCAGACATATGCCACGGTGGAAAAACAGAAACGCCCATGTATGGTCTTAGTCATGGGTATGTTGGGGTGAGCTAAGTGTTTACATTTACTTGTATCCTGGATTTGAGTTGAATGGGGTTTTATCATTCAAAGTTAGTCCTTCTTCATTTTTTTAGTTGTCTTTGGAACTGTGACAATGGAGGATTTCTTAATTTATTTTTATACAAATGTGGCATTTTGTATAAATTTCTTTCGTAAAAAAGGGAAATAAAATTAAATTCGTTTTTTTTAAATTTCCCAAACTTTTTTTTCTAGGGGCACCAAAAAATGGCCCATCTTTTACAGCTAAATAGTCAATTGATTCCTTGAACTATAGGTGAATGCATGATAATCTAGCTGCCGGATTATGGGAAGTAAAGGGGTCTCGCAAAATTTACCCTTGATATCAGGTCTTTGCCCAAAAAGGTCCTAAGTGATTCAGCCGCCCCCACAGTCTTTTCTTCAATTTCTTTCCACGGTCTCTACATCACTGACAATCATCCCCGAAGTTTTTGAAATGGTGGCAAAGATCAGCTTAGAACCCCACTCTAAATATCTAAAATCTTTTCCCTTCTCTCTCGGTGAGGACTTAAGCAAATAACGGATTTTTGTTGCCCCAAGTGGTATATCGCCTAGTAATCTTGCATTGGGATTAAAAGAAGGATTTTACACCCCCCCAAAGGGGGGGCCTTCAAAATTTTAAAGATCTCTTAATCCCCGTAAAAGGAACCTGATCTAATCGATTCGATAAAAAATTAATCTTATAACATTTTCCCCCTAAATCCCAAAGCTAGTATTTGCTCAAAATAATTCTTGTTTGGTATCAAAGACGTAAAGATAAAAAAATGGGTTTTGTGCTGTTTTGCTTGAGTTTGCAAGTTGGTTTCGCCCGGGTTTTTCACTTAGGCCCGGTTTGTGTCAGTTTTTTTGGCTGTCTTTGTTGGTTGACACTGGGCTACCGTGGCGGGGGGTTTGCCAGAAGGGCTCCGTGCCGGGGGGTGTAAGCATTGCATAATTCTTTCCCAGACAGGGGCGTTTTGTGGGGTTTGTTGGGAAATTGCGTGTGCACGCAATTCCCCCAAGAAATGCCCAGGTGGCTTTCGGCCACCGCAATGATGCAAACCCTCTTCCCTTTCTTGGTTTGTAAAATGCCATGCACAGTGGTAACCTGGCATTCTGTGCAAAAGACTTCGGTACCTTGTTGTTTTTTTCAGAAAAGGGCCGGGGTTTTATAGCCTGGGGCTTGGTACCAACTGGAGGGGGAAAAATCCGTTTCCTCTTTTTTGGAAGCGCAGGAGGGGGGGTTTGGGCCGTCATCGTACACTTCCCCTAAGTAAATTTCGGCCTGATGTTATCATAGGATTAGGGGGTACCCCGGCCGATTTCGGTAACTGTCAGAAGTCAACTTGATCCCTATATGGTGGGAACCCTTTTAGTAATTCTTTACCCTGAGAAAGAACCCCTTTTTTTAGTGGCGGATGGTTTAGGAGGTAGATTGTCAGGGGGTGAGCCCCTTTAAAAGACAGTAAAGGGCCCTTTTTTGGAGTCTGGTGTAAGTGCCTTTCCCCTCAGGACGCGTGGTCAGTGCTCCCATGTAGAAACTGCCTGCGTAGCGAGGGGGGTTGTTTTTACCCTCAGGGAAATTTTGGGGCATCCCTTGCTGCGAACCCGGGCGCTGCAGTGTGGGCAAGGGATCGACCGATCCTCTTTAAATGTTCGCTCCCGGGGGGGTGATGTTGAATGCCCCTCTGGGTTTCACCTTTAGGCTAGGCTTTAAAATTCTTTCTTTTTGTTGCCAGTCTCAGACGAGAACTATCGAGGTTGGCCCACGGCGGACCCCCCCGGAAAAAGTCAGGGTGGGGGAGTCCATGCCCTTGGCCAGTAGGGTTTATTTGAGCTGAGGGTATTAGCACCTGGCTGTTTGGACACCAGGAGTTTTTGCAAACAGCTCGTTATTTTGTTCTGGGTCGGGATATTTTGTTTGGCTGTTTTCCCTGGGAGCCTGGATGCCCTTGATAAAAATTTGTGCTGCGTTAATCAATTCGTGGGCCAAGGGGGAAAAGGGGTTTGTCTCATAGGGGGTTTGGGGACCTTCGCCACCTTGGGGCCCCCAGAAACCCCTGGCGGTTTCGTTTTGGCTTTCCAGTCGGTCTTTATTTTTTTAAGCCATCAGAGCGAGGAGGCATAGTTAAAATGGGCCGACAGATGTACATGAATGATTTTTACTCTGTGTCTGGCCCCTATGTGTTTCCCACATGCTCTCATGACGGGACAGCTTCCTTTGTTCGGCAAAAGGTAGGACCTCCGGCGGAAGGAGAGGGTCCGGTCTACCCCTTACCCAAGGGTAGGGGGAATTCCTAAACCCACCCCAAGCCCTTTTCCTGGATTTCAGACTTGTCCTTTAACTCTCTGTTCAGACCCGGCTTTGGATTTGGCTGCAAGATCTTTAGCCTGCCCTGAAAACCTTCGGTACCAGCCAGACAACGCTGGCTTTTTTTGGGGCAGTGGGGTCCGGGGAGATGATAGCAGATCATTGCATAGGAGATGATTTGCCCCCATGGGGGTTTATGTTGGGGATACAGGACATTAGTGGTTAAAAAGGGGGTGGGAAAAACCCGCACCTGTGGCGTTCCTTTCTAGTGGCATGTGCTGTGAAGGTGACCTGGAAATTTGACTCTGGCGTTCTTTTCCAAAAAGTAGTCCCCCTATCCAACCCAAGAGCTTCCCCTTTGTTCCTTTTTTGGATCAGGCTCTCCAAATGGCAAGAGGTTTTCCCAATTAAAAAAGCCTTCCCCAGGTAAGGATATCCCACGATGTGCCCGGTTTTTTGTGCTCAAGAGGTGGCTATCTGTGCGTGGTCATGCCCTGGGCCCCGTGGAGGTTTTGTGTGGGGGTCCCTTTCCTTGGAGCCGGTTCAGTACCTCCTTCGGCAGTTTGGGCCAGACAGCTGAGGAGAGGATGGGGCGGTATTTCCCCGGTCCTTTGGGTTTTAGGGAGGGAATAGGTACCCCCTTTCCAGCTCGGGGGTAGAGTGGAATTTTCCCAGGACTTGTTGATGATTTCGGGGAATGCAAGTCACCCAGTCCAGGCGGGAGATGATGGGGTCGAGACCCCCATCATCCCCCGGGGTGAGTTGCAACTGGTTTATAGCTCTTTTTTTCCCTCAGAGAAAAGATAAGTCTGAATGGGGTTCGGCCCCCTTTCTCTGATGTGAGAAAGTTTTTGGTTGCAGGGTTCTTGTCTTGCCTGTCGGTGGCAGATTTCGCTACCGTTCTCCAGAGAACTTTTGGCGCCAGTCGTTGGCTCTCCCTGGGGTCGTGGTGCGGATCTCGGGGTGGCGGGGGGGTCGTTTGCCGTTGCCATAGCTTGAGAGGGGGACGGTGATCGAAGGACTCCACCTTTCTAGCCACTTTTCCCTGCCTCCCTGCGGCATTTTTTGGCCCCCCTGCAGCCCCCCTTAGGAGGGCTGGGTTTGTGGGGGTTTTTTGTTCGGAAATGTTTTCGGAAATATTTACCCTGTGGTTGACCCCCAAATTCGTCATTGAGTACCAGGCGTCCTTTGTGCTCCTGGACCCGGCCCCGAGTTTGGGTTTTTGGTAGTGGGTTTGCCTATCAATGGTTTACAAGTCTGGCTTGTAGCACTTCCCACATTTCGCGTGTGGGTTCTTTGCTTCTAGCAGGGGGCCCAAAGGCGCTCTGGAACGTTTGCCATTGGCCTTGTTGTTTCCATCGGATTGGGTTGGTATTTCGGCGGGCCATATCCATGGGGGGTTTGTTATAGGCCAAAGGTCATGTGACGGTTCATAAACCCCGCCAGCCAATCCTTCCCCACCAGAGTCGCAGGGGGCCGGGGAGGTCTGGACCCTCCTTCACATGGGTTGGTCCGGCTGTTGAGGAGAGCGTTTCCGGGGAAGTCTCAAGACTTGGTATGGGGCGGCCACCCGCACCGGGTGCCCTGCAGGGAGCCAGGATGGGGGGGTGTGCTTTAAAGCCCCCCCCCATGATCATCGGTCGTTTGGGGGAAAAGCAATCCCGGCGTGTCTAAACACGGGGGCTGGCTGACCCATTGTAAAATTTTCAGGGGCCCCGGCCAGTTGAATCTCGCGAAAAGGGTTTAAAATCTCCACAGTGCGGGCATCGGCTTTTGGGAGCGGGGAATTTTTGCTTTCACCAGGGCATCAGGCCTCTTTTTCCCTCAAAAAGTGGCAGCGCGTAGACGTGATACCCGGAGAAGCGAAAGTTTCCGCGATAATGTCCCTGGCATGACGATGCAAGCCCCTTGAGATATTGATGGAGGATGGATTTGGGAGAAGCCAAGTGTTCCACTGCGAATATTAGATTGGGCCCATGAGTACAATGATATTACTCAGAGACACTTCTATTCGGTTTGACGGTCGGAGTCGACAATCCATTGTGAGACCCCTGTTGGGGGGTTTCCCCTTTCGGCTGTCAGGCTACCCCGGGATCCACGGGGGGTGGAGACCCTTTGGTAGTCGACTTTTTGTGTTGGCTTTTTTCTGGCGGCGGTTTTGTGCATTGGCTGGCCTTCCCGGGGGCAGGTCAGTTCTTTGTTTCGGCGTGGCACTGAATCAGCCGGGTTAGGCTTCCCTGGAGGGAAACCCGGCGGCTCTGCTGTGAGGCATAGCCTGGGTTGGAGTAGGGGGGGAGTTCGACTGGGGAGGGAGAGGATTGGGCTATTTGGCCCTCTCCTTTTTCCTTTCCCCTTTTATGTTTTTTCACAGTCTTTTTGATGTCGTCATGGCAACGTCGACTGCCTTACCCCCTTCCTTGGTCCCGGGCAAAGGATATGCCACAGCTGGCACAGCAGTGGGCGGTCGCAGTCCCTGTCGAAGAAAGTCTTCTGGGTCTGGGGAGGACCGTGTGGTGCTGTTTGGAACCTTTTTCCTGGGTTTCCCCTTTCCTTTCTTTCTGGGGGGAACCCCTGATGTCGGGGATTTCCCGGTTTGGCTGGGGGCAGTTTCCTTCCTCTTTGGAGGTCGGGAAAACCTTTTTGCTTTTGTTCCCCCCTCAGACGTAGGGGCCCCGGGGGGGAGGAACAAATTGGGGCGTTTTAGCAACCTTTCCCTTTGGGGCCGCCCCTTTCCGCAGAGCAAGCCAGGGGGTCCAGGGTTATGCCTTGGCAAGTTAGGGGCATTTTGGGTGTTGTGTCCTTCTTTTTTCTTTTTGGCCTTGTGCAAAACCCCGGTATTTTGTGCCTTTTAAGAACCACATTTGGCTTTGGGTGTGCAGTTAGCCTGGTGGGTCCTACTTCTGGCAGAAACACCGAAAATGGTCAGGCACATAAGTGGTAGGTATAGGTACCCAGTTACCCAGATCAAGGGGGATTGGGACTTTCATGGTCACAGGACTTTCCTGGTTGGAGTCTTCCCCCTTTGAAACCCGGGAAAAACCTCCACGACCCGGGCTGTGATGCATCCTCCAACATTGGACTGAGAAGCAAGTAGACCATCTTGACTCTCTTTCCTCGGGATTCAGTGGCGAGAGGCTACTTTCTCCCCTCTTTTTTGCTCCTTGTTCCTGAGGAAAAAAAAGGGTGGTTTTTATTTTGGGCACGATGATCATGCCTGATCTGCGAACCCCCGGGTCGACGCCGGGTCTTTCGTGGCCTCCAATCCCCTTTCCATTTGGAGGCATTGGGAAACCTTGGGTTTGACGGGGACCTTAAATTGCGGGGGAAACGCTTGGGGGTCCAGCTGCCATCAGAGTCGGCTCCCGGCCCGGCCGTTTCGGTCCGCCCTTTTGGTTTTGGGGGCTTGCCGTGGGGGTACCAGCTGTTCGGGGTTAGCTGGGCTCCTGATCAGTCAGTGGGGTTCTGAGGGAGGCTCAGGGCCTTCCGGTCTGGGTGTGGCCTGGAGGGGCCGACGAGGTCCCCGTTGGACAATTGGTGGACAGACATGTTTGTACATGATTTTTTTTTCTGTCCGCCCCCTTTTGGGAGCAGGCATGACGTGTCTCTGGCTCGGGGTTTTTTTTTGCCCCCAGAGGACATAAGGCTTCAGGGTGGGCCGGGTTGGGTTGACGGGTCGTCAACAGTAAGGTCTCTGTGGGGGATTTTGGTTAAGATTTTCAGTACTTTGGGAGGCTTCATCCATCACGCCCCCACCCCCCCACGGAGCCAACAAAGGGGGAAACTGAGTGCAGAAAAATGTCTAACAGAAAAGGGGTATGGTGGATTACGCAGCCAATTGCCCTTGCATTGGTAGCACGGACGGTGTGGGGACCAAGGGAGCTGACTGCTGACCCGCCCCCCGAGGGGGACCCGCCCATGACCTGACGGGCCTGGGTCAGGCCGCCGTCTTTCCCGAATAGAGGACCCAAAAAGGGGTTTTTAGCGCGGGCGACCGTGCAAAGGAACATCAACCTCAAGGGCTCCGTCTCCCAGTACAAGGGTGCCACGCACGGCAAACACGGGGGGAGGTGTCAACCTCGGGGTATCCCAAGGGGGTGCCCTTCCCCCTACCGGACACATTGGTGGGAAAAACTTTTGCTCCTCCCCAGTGAGGGAAAGGGAGTCTTTTACTTTTTCCCGGCAGTTCTCTCCCCTCCTAAAGGGGACCTGTCCCTTTTTCAAAGGAATCCCCCTTTTCTCTGAAACCCCAAAGGGGGTTTTTAAATCACTGAGAAAAGAGGGGGGCCTGACCTGTTCCCGTCAGTTTCCTTTTTCCCCTGAAAACAGCGGCACAGGGGTGTTTCACCCCAGTGAGGAGAGAAATTAACATTTTTTCCCGGAGGTTCCTATGGAGGACGGTTTTTTTAAAGGGGAATCCCTCTTTTCTGAATTCCCCAAAAGGGTGTTTCACCCAGGAGGAAGGGGGGTCTGACGTTCCGTAAGCCTTCGTCCCTCTGGAAACAAGCCACCACGACGTTTCCCAAACACAGTGAGGGAGAGGAGCTGACTTTTTTCAGGCAGTTCTTTTGGCGGGGGGGTTTAAGTGAAACCCTCTTCTCTCTGAAAACCCAAAGTTCACCTCGGAGAGTAGAGGGGACCCGTACCTGTTCCCCTAAGTTCCTTATCCCTCTGAAATAGCCCAAACCCCAGACTATTTCTCACAAGGGGAAAAGACTAACCCTTTTTTCCAGGTATTCCTACACAGGGGGGGAACTGTGTTCTGCAGAGTGTATTAACAGAAAACCCGGTGAAGCCTGAAAGGGGTTACCGCTATCGCCCTTCGAAAGAAAAAAAAGTGGCAGTCATCAGATGGTTTCCAAACCATCCCTAACAAAAAAAAGGCAATTATGCAACGTAAGGAGGCCTTCTAAGGCCCCAGACCACCCTCCCCGCGGGAGGTAAAAAGGGCTGCCCACGCCCAGAGCGCCCCAAGATGGGGTCCAGTTCACCCGAGGGGGTGACAGGTATCCTAATGCCGAAAATTCGTTAGGAAAGGTGGCTAGGAGGGACGAAGTACATGCAAGCAATGATCGTGGCATAAACAATGGGGGGGGGTCCCGTCCGGTAAAAGCGGAAAAGCCCAGGGCCCAGATGCAGGGGGGCCGGGGGCGGGTCTCTTTAATTGCCCCTGCAAAAAACACCGACGAGGGTCATGGTGATCTCTTTTGGGGTTGTCGGCCCACCCGTGCGCCCCCCTCCGCCATCCTTGCCCGGAAAACCCATCCTCCCTTCTTCTGAAGTCCAATAAGGGCCCATTCACCGAGGGAGAGAGGGAGGGAGGAGAGGAGAGGTCTTTTTTTCAGCGTGATGTTTTCTCTTCTGTGATTTTGTGCGGTTTTAGCCTGAGTTTTAGTTTTAAAAACTCTGCAAACATTTTTGGCTGCTAGCCTGGGGGATATGACAGTCTAGGGGAAACTTAGCATTTATGCGATACATAAGGGCTGTTCAGAATATTCTCTCAAAATACTTTTCACAGACAGGGGGTCGTCAAAAGAAATGGGCCCCGGTTTGTTTGTATTTTAGTTTTGGATAGGGTGATTAAGCTTTTTTCCAGGGGCTTGGGGGGATTTTGTATGTGGGCTGAGTCTAACAGCTGAAAAGTGGGTTGTGGACCGAGCAAGGGGCGAAGGACGCGTAAGTAATGCCATCCCCCGCAGGGGGGGTTGCCTTCCCTTAGAAGGGGATTTTTTTAATTCCCACTCGGGTTATTTAGTTGTCTTTTTTCTTTTTTGGGGAAATGATTTAAAAAGAGAATTCCCAGCCTACTGTCTAGCAGCATATTAGCCGTTTTGTGGATGTGAAACGAGGTGTTGTGAGGGGATTACCCGGAGCCTTTTTAAATTTTTCTCCATACGTCAGTACAGAAGTTTGTCTATTGATACTTTGGCAAAAAAATTTTTTTTTTTTTTCCCCGTATTTTTTCGAATTGAGTTTTTAATTTCTGAATTTTTGTCGGGTTAAGAAAAGCAGAAGATTTTGACCCCCTACTATCTTTTAACGTTAGCAAGCTCCTGGACCCGTTTTTGTTTCCTTTGGGGAATTGAGCATTTTATCCACCCGGTGATGGGAAAACCCGGGGCCCCTTTTTTTTCGAGAGTTTTCGTGAACAGACCCATGTGTTACAAAAACAGTGAAAAGTGATTTAAACTGAGAGAAATTTTAACAGTGTTTTTTTCTAGGTGTTATACCCGTATAGACCCGGCCTTGAAGTGAAACACCAGGCCCGGGAAAATAATTTTATCCTAGAGATTTAAGGGTGAAACGTGTCACGTATGGCGTTGGGTTTCATGTGGTATAATAATTCGTACCAGTGAAGTACAGACTTTCCCGAACTAATTTTTCCAAAGCGTAATTAACCCCCACCCCCCAAAGAGTCTTGTTCGTGTCATATACGCAGTGATTACTATTTATGAAAGCTTGAATTTTCCCCATTTTATTACGTGGTGTCCCAAGTGTGGAGCCTTGCAGAAGTCGCCCCTACATAACTGCCCTTTGGTTTTAAAATTGGGGGGAGAATTTGCCAGAAATTTAGATATCTGGCATATACATTATACAGTGAAAAATACCCGAGGCAGTCTGGATTTTTTGAGTGAAAATTGAACATCAGGTTTTGGATTTTTTAATAATTTATTTTGGCAGTGTTACCTTCACATATGCAACAATCCATCATGGTTATTCACTATGAAAAAACCCCCTTTAAAGGAGGTGCTATTTTGATCTTAGCAGCGGCAGCAAAAGGTCCTTGCACGCATATAACATCAATATTATATTTGTGGATGTAAAATTCTAGATCATTTAGCCTAGGCTTAATGCTACGCATATTCCATGATATGAATTTGATTGTGCGTTTATCCATATGTGAATATGTTTAGTAGGCCACTGTACTTCATGCTATTATATCCTCTAATATTACGAATTATAGATTCACATAAGAAACATATAACTTTATGATTATGGATTTCATTACAGATGGTAGTCGTGGACTGAAAATTACTTTTAACCATTTCAAACATTTGGTCTTAGCTTTGTTCCACTTCTCAGCACAGTCCCTTCCGTTTTTGCGTCAGATGCACCTGAGGGGCTGGTTGCGTCACTGGACTCGACGTCACAGGGATCCTGATTTTGTTCGTGGCTGCTGTCAGCCCTGACACGCCCACTCTGGTTATCAACACTGGCGGTCTGACAGCGATTCTCCTCGCTCGTTCTTTTATCACTAATGGTGGCACTAGTATCACGACAATGACAGTCACTTTTTATTTTTTCCATTTCCTGCTTCAGCGACGTTATTTCATTAATTAAGTTATTGTTTTGAGCTTTCAGAGCTTTCATTTCCTTTAGAAGTTCAAGCACATTTACGTCGCCTTGGTCAGCTGGCGTGACGTCACTTCTGTCACATGGTTTTGCGGGGGTTTCCCCCGCCAGCCCTGCGGTCGTCCCTGCCTGAGGGGGAGGGACGGTTGCCTCGGCTGTCGCCTGGGGAGGGAGGGGGGGGCATTGTCTTCAGTTCAGAGAGTATGTCAGCTTTGCGGTCCGAGATACCCTCTGTGAGGATCAGCATCATCTTGTCCACCTTCTCCTCCAGCTGCGTAACCTTGTCGCGTAGTTCGGTGGCCTCTTCACCCCCACTCGCTGGCAGCCGCGGGAAATCTCTGCTGGTACCACAGGAGGTGGAGGGGGAGGGGACAGGGCAGGGAGGGCCGTGCACCCCCAGTGCCAGGGCAGTCACCTGTACCACACACCTGAAGCATGATGGACAAAGACTGGTGCATCTGCGTACCTCTCTTCTGCAGCACTGCGAGGGCACTCCTTGGCAGTATGTGGTCGCCACATGCTGCACAGCGTGCCTGCCTTGCAATCTAGCTACACGGCACTCCCATGCAGTTTAGCAGATCCAGGGGAGCCCCCACGGCCGCACGTGGTGGGGGCAGATTTTCCCAAAAGTGGTATGTACTTTTGGGGGTGGTTTTTCTTCCCCTTTTCCCTAAATGCGGATGCGGTTTTTAAAGGTTGCCATCCCTTTTGCACTTTTAGGCCCTTTTGAACTCCCTCGAGTGCTACACTTTCAAGTCGGATCCTTTTTGTAGGTTTTTCACAAGGTATTCATATATTTTTCTCTTTTTTTTCGGTTTATAATAGTTTGAAGGGATACCCCAATTGATCCTTTAATAAGTTGTCAAGTATTTTTGCTGCGAACGAGGACAAAATACGGTGAGGGAGAGTGTCTCCCCCAAAGGTCGGGGCGGTGCCCCAGGGGGGGAGGGGCGTTGCCGAGGTCCGCAGCCATTTCATTTTTTTCCCATTTCGTTGGCCCCAGGGAAGGCGGGGGGCGGGCGTAATTTTTCTTTGGGCCCGGGTTTTTACTGGCATTTTGGGCTTTCTTTTTTCTTTGCTTTTGATTCACCATGTGAAGCCCTCACTCCCTTAACGTCGCCCTCAGGGCGTCAGGATCACCTTAGTGCATGCCTGTTGCATGGCAAAGGGTTCAGTGGGGCATCCCCTGAACAAAGGGTGAAGGCATTTTTCAGCCGCGGGAGGGGGGGGACAGTTCTCCGCGTCCCCCCCTCAGGTTTTCATTGCGGTTTCCCCCCCCGTGGGGGTGACCGCAGGGCCTTGCCCCAACCCCGGGTGCCCCCCCTTTACAGAGATATATAGCGCTCGGGAAAGGGGCCCACCTCAACGGGTTTCCCCAGCAGTACTTGGCACTCGGTGAGGGAAATTTTTTTCAAATTGTAAAGCAAAATATTACACTCACTTTTTATGTACGACTTGCGGATTATTGAGCACCAAAAGTTCATGAACTCCCTTTTACAAATTTTTTTGTATATGACGCAAGAGGTTCTGTGTTTAAAGGGGCAAGGGGGACCGGAGCACGGGAACCCCCGACCTCTCCGTATGAGGTCACGGTGTGTACGATAGTTTACTTGTAAATTAAATGTAAGTAGTATTTTCCGTAGACTTTAATTCCTATTGTTGGCGAACGAGCCGTATAAAAACCATAATTCACTGAAATTATGGTTAATAGTTGTATCGGCTAAAGAAGACATTTTCTTTATCAGTTCAAAGATAGAATTACTACATAAAAAATAAAAACAGAGATAGAATAGAATCTAATTTTCTAACGAGACGAAGTTAGAAAACAGCCCACGAAACTGAATGCGTTTTTAAAATTTATGTAAGCGTTCTGTATTAACACCCGTCTTCTTTTTTTTTTTAGGAATCTCTACATCCTTCCTTATCTCCTCAATATATATATTATATATAATATATTAAAAAAATTTATAATATAATTTTAAAATATAAAATATTATACACCACAACACAATATTAAAAATAAAATTTTATATATATATATAATATATATATATTATATTATATATATTATTGTATAAAACCCAAAACCAACATATAAAATTTATAAAATATTAATTATATATTTATATATATATATATATTATGTATATTATATATTATATAAATAATATATAATTATAATATATATATATTATATATATAAAATAAGTGTTTTGATAGATGATAGTGTAGATATAGATTATGGATTAGTTTAGAATAAATAAATTATTATTTTATATTTTTAAAATATATATATATATAATATATATATATATGTGGTGTGTGTGGTGTGGTGTGTGTGTTGTGTGTATGTGTGTGGTGTGTGTGGTTTGTGTGTGTTGTGTGTGTGTGTGTGTTTGGGTGTGTGTGTGGGTGTGTGGGGGGTGGGGTGGGTGTGTGTGGGTGATGTGTGTTGTGGCGGGGTGTGGGCGTCGGGTGTGTGTTGTGTGTGTTGTACAAATAAATAATAGAGAGGTAGAAGATAGAAAATAGATATAGACAATGTGGTGTGTGAATATGAATACACACAACACACACACACACACACACACAAAAAACCGAAAATATATAATATAAATTTATATTTTAAAATTTAATAATTTTAAAATTATATATTTTATATATATGAATATTAATAATATAATAAATATAAAATTATATATATATATAATAATAATAATAATAAATATTTTCATATAATAATAATATATTTATATTAAATAAAATTATATAAATATATTTTATATTATATATAAAATTATATATATATATTTTTATATAATTTAAAATTTTTAATAAAATATATATATGAATTAAATCCCAACATATATAATATTATATCTATAATTACATTAAATTTTAAATATAGTATTATAAATATTATAGTTTAAAAATTTTATTACATATGTAATAGATAGATAGATAGATATACCATATAAAGTAAAGATAGAAGATGGGAAGATAATAGATAGATAGAAGAAGATAGATTTTAATAAAAAGGGTCACACCACCATGTAATATATATATATTAAAATAAAAAAATATAATAATATATAATTATATAAAATATATAATATATTTAAAATATGAAAATATTATTATAATAATATATATATATAATATTTTAGGTATTAATATATATAAATAAATATATAAAAGATATTTATATAATATTATTAATATTAAGTATATATATATATATATATTTTGCACACAATGCACATCCCACACAACAAACTGGCAACTGTGTGTGTGTGGTGTGGTGGATATATATATTAAAAAATTAAAAAATAAATATAAATAAATTTTATATTATTTTTAAAATAATAAGAATACTTGAAAAATTAATTACTATTATTATAAAATTTTAATAATATTATATATATATTATAGATATACAATAAATATATATATTATAAAATATAATATATTATAATTATTTTTTTTTTATTAATATTTTATATATATATATATATTATTATAATATATATTATTTTATATAATAGTTAATAATAAGATAAAATATACATAAATAATATAAAATTATATATTATATATAAATTATATTTAAAATTTTTGTGTGTGGGGGTGTGTGTGGTGTGTGGTGTGGTGTGGTTGTGGTGTGTGTGTGGTGGGTATATAATATATATATTTTTAAAAATTAATGTATAATTTATAATATATTAATATATAAAAATTTTTAAATTTATATTATATAATGATATATAAAATATAAATATGTAATTATTTTAATATATATATTATTTTATATATATTATATGAATATGTAACCACAAAAAAACCCACACACACACACATACACACAACACAAAACACAACACAAAATTAAAATATACATATATATATATATATAAAATATATTATATATATTATATATATATATATTATATATATATAATTTATATTTTATATTATAATAAAATATTTTATATATATATATATAATATATTAATATATGTGTGGTGTTGTGTGTGGTGTGTGTGTTTGGGTGTGTGTGTGTGTGGTGTGTGTGTTGTGTGTTTTCTTTTTATATCTTTTATTTTTTATCATGAAAAACAAAATCCCTCTCAAAAAAAGGAGTTCATTCGTCCCCCCCTTAATAAACAAGTCCCCCGTATCAAGGAAAAGGGGACAAAAGTACCCTTGCCTGAAAATAACCCCATTGCAACCCGGGGGAAAAAGGACGTAGGGGAAATCACTGCTCGTTTTGCACAGACCCCGGCTGCGACTTTCAGACCTCCAGCTCGATTTTTTTACGCAATCGACCGAAGAAAGGGTCGAAAATAGGCAGTGACTAGCCCTTTTTTTTCTCTCTCTCTTTTTTGTTGGGTGTCGATTTCCTCCTGGGATTGTCGATTGCAATGGGGCAGAGAAGCAAGAGAGTCACTTTTGTTTTTTTCTTTTACAAAAATTTTTAAAACTATCCCCCCCTTGAAAATTTCCCCACAGAACAAATAGGGTTTTAAAAGTATATGTACCACACACACCAAAATACACACACACACACACACACAAAATATAATATAATATAATTAAAATTTATATATATAATTTTATATTATATAATTTGACACAACACACACAACACCCACACACGCCCCACACAAAACAACACACACACCACACCACACAAAATATTATATATATACATATTTATATAAATTATTATATATATTATATATTATATACAAAATATATTATATTATATATATAAAATTATATATATATTAAAATTAATATATAATACATAATATATATATAATATATATATAATATATATAATATAATATATATTATATGGTGTGTGTGGGGTGTGTGTGTGGTGTGTGTGGTTGTGGTGTGTATGTTTGTGGTGATGGTGATGTGTTTTTTGTGTGTGGTGTGTGGTTAATGTGTATATACAACATACTACATACATACATAAAATACAAATCATAATACAACATACAAAAAATAAAATAAATTATATATTTATATATATATTATATATTATAATATTATATAATATTGTGTGGGTGTGTGTGTGTGTGGTGTGGTGTTGTGTGGTTTGTGTGTGTGGTGTGTGTGTGTGTGTGTGGTGTGTGGTTGTGTGTGTGGTGTGGTGTGTATTTGTTGGGTGTGTGTGTGTGGTTGTTGTGTGTGTGTGTGTGTGTGTGCGGCGAGTGGGTGTGGTGTGTTTGTGGTGTTTTGGGGTGTGGGTGTGTGTGTTTGTATAAACATTTATACACAACACCACACCCCAACACACACACACCACAACACACACCACACACAACCCCAAAAACCAACCAACCCCAAAACACACACACAACACACACACACAATATTAATAATATATAATTTAAATATAGGATATATGATTTTATATATATATATATATTATAATATATAAAAATATTATATTACATACGAGAGAGAGAGAGAGAGAGGGGAGAAGGGGAGAAGAGAGAGAGAAGAGAGAGGGAGAGGAAGGAGAAGAAAGGGGAGGAAGAGAGAGAGGAGGAGAGAGAATAAATAGAACAATAGAGGGGAATTTTTAACCTTTTACGTAAAAGTTTAAAATAAGTATTGTATACAATAAAAAAAACTAACACTATCCTTCACATAAATTTTAAACTCGTTACGCGTTGCATTTATACTGACGAAACATGGTTAGCAGGAAAATATCCCTCCCCAAAAGACAATCATAAAAAAAAATTAATGTATATTTTTTGGAAAAGAAGAAAATTCAAAAAATGCGTTTTAATGAGATTTTTCGATTTTGCCCCAAAAAGGAAAAAAAGGGAAAGAAGGGGGGGAGAGAGGGCAGAGGGGCAATAAGATATGTTTATATATTAAATATATTATAAAATAATAAAAATAATATTTTAAAAAATAGATATTACAAACCCACATTTTAAAAATATATAAAAAATATATATATTAATTTTATATTTATATATAAATATGGTTGTGGTTTGGGGGGGTTTGTTGGGGGGGGGGGGGGGGGGGGGTTTGGTTGTGTGTTTTTTTTTTTTTTTTTTTTTTTTCTTTTTTTCCATTTTTTTTGTATTTTTTTTTTTTTTTAAAATTTTTTTTTTGTGGGTGTGGGTTGTGTGTGTGTGTGTGGTGGGTGTGTGTGGGGGTTTGGTGTGTTGTTGGGTGGGGGTGTGGTGTGTGGTTTGTGGTGTGGTGTGTGTTGGTTGTGTTTTTTTTTGTTCCTTTTGTCATTTTTTTTCTTTATTTTTTTTTTTTTCATTTTTTTTTTTTTTGGTTTTTTTTTTTTTTTTTTTTTTTTTTATTTTTTTTTTTGTGTGTTTGTGTGTGTTTGGGGTTGGTGTGTGGTGTGTGTGTGGTGTGTGTTGGTTTTTTTGTTTATTATTTTATAAAATTATAAAATACTGTTTACACAATTATAATTATGAATATCCAATATTAACGAAAATTGGGGAATTTTATAAAAATATTTCATTTTTTAAAGTGTTGGTGGGTTTGTTGTGTTTTTTTTTTTTTTTTTTTAAAAATAATAATTAATATATTAATTCATTAATAAATAATATTAAAATTAATTTTTTTAACAATTTTAATTTTTAATTAAAATAATGTTTGTGTGTGTGTGTGTGTGTGTTGTGTGTGTTGTGTGTGTGTGTGTGGGTTTGGGTGGGTGATGTGGTTGTGTGTGTGATTGTGTGTGGTGTGTGTGTGTGGGGGTGTTGTGGCATTGTGTGTGTGTGGGTGTGTGTGTGTGTGTGTGTGTGGTGGGTTGTGTGTGTGTGTGGTTGTGTGGGGTTTTGTGTGGTGTGTGTGTGCGTGGTGTGTTTGTGGGGTTTGTTGTGTGTGTGTTTGTGTGTGGTTTATATCATATTATCATGTATCTATCTATTTTAATATTTTTGGATGTATATATAGAATATATATCAAAAAGTCAGTAAGCCTGAGGTTCCCTTATGGAATCCAGTGAAAAAAAAAACCTTTAGCCCAAAACCCTTTAAAAGGGAAAAGACTTTCCTACCTGAAAAAGGAGAAATAAAGGGTTTTTGCTGAACAGAAAATTTTTAAATCTCAAAAGCTAAACAAAAGATGAAAAGGACATTGTTAAAAATTTTCCTTTTTCGGGGCCCAGCAACAGGAAGCAAGAGATAGAAAGAAAGCAATGAAAGAAACTGAAAGGGGAAAATGCAAAAATTTCTATAGACAAAAATTCTGAAAAAAAATTAACTATCCAGACAAAAAAAACGAATTTTAAAAATTTTTCTATGCTGTTTTAAGCAGATAAAAATTTAAAGAAATCAACCTTTAAAAGAACCGTAGACCCGTTATTGGAGAGCATCAAAACACAAGAGAAGCGTTGTAAAAAAGTCTGTTAGGTAAAACAAGACTAACCCTTGTATGGGGGGGTTTGGGCCCAAGAAACGAGGTGCGGGGAGGAAATCCAAAAAAAGGCGGTCAGGTAAAAATTTTCAGACCAAGGCGAGTTTGCGTTTGATATTATATATATATAATATATTATTAATAATAATATTAATTAACAATAATATACAAACTATTATATACCAAGATATAATATATATATATTATATATAAATATTATATTTTAAAAAATATAATATATAATATTTTTATATATATATTATATATGGTGTTGTGGGGTTTTGGGGGTGTTGGGGTGTGTGTTTGGGTGTGTGTGTTGGTTGTGTGTGTGTTTGTGTATTTTTTTCAGTAAATAGAAATCACTGTTTCCCCGGGGATTCAGAATTTCTGAAATATCCAGGTATTCACGAAATCCCCGAGGTCATGGATTTTTTGAAAAACACTGTTTCGTTTTTACCGTGTGGATGAGCAAGGGTTTGAATTGACTTGCAATAATGTCCTAAAAACATTAAGAACTGCTGTACAAAGGGGCGTCTTGGACATATAATATATATAAATAAATATAAATATATATAAATAATAATAAAAAAAAAAAACAAAACAAAAAAAAAATTTATATATATAATATATTTATAAATATATATATTTTATAAAGTACACAAACACACCAAAACACACCACAAAACACACCACACAATAAAAATTTTAAAAATAAATAAAAAATAAAAATTAAAATTAAAAAAAAAAAAATATTATAATAAAATTAAATAAAAATATAAAATATAAATAAAATAACTAAAATCAAAAATACCCAACCAAAACAAAAACAAAAAATCAACACCAACACAAAAATCAACACATTAAAAAACATCAACAACAAAACAAACATCAACAAATTAAAAAAATTAACTACACAACCCCAACAATATTTTTAACCAAAAAATCAAATCAACAACATCATAGAAAACAATATCAACATAAACAACCGCATCAACATCATCAACATCAACAAATAACTCAACATAAACATCAAAATCAAGAAAATAAAACACAAAAACAAAAAAATGAACATCAACACAAATAAAATCGAACATAAACATAAACAAAATAGCATCAAACCACAAAATAAAAAAAACACCAACACTAACAAAACACAAAAACAACAACAATATCAAAAACGGGAACGACATGAAAAAACACCAAAAAACAACAACAACAGAAACTATAACAACATCAATTTAAAAACAACAGGATATCAACTCTAATAAAACTTAAAAAACCATTAATAAACAAAATAAAATATAGCAAAAAAGTAAAAAAATCAATTATAAGAACAACAAAAACAACTTTCAACTTGACAGCAAAACATGAGAAACTCAGCATAAAACAAAAACAATAACAAAAATGTCTAGTCTTTTCCCACCGCGTCCCAATCCGGGGTCTCAAAACCCAAAGGTGGCATCGAAAAAAAGGGTGGTTTTTTTTCGTTTTCATTAAAGGGGGAAAGAATAACTCCCCCAGCGAATAAATTTATTTCGCCCCAAAATATACAGTGAATAGCTTTGGGGGACAGGGTTCCCTTTTCGAACGGCACAATGGGACTCAAAACCCAGAGTAAGGTAAAATGCCCGGTTTTTTTTTGGAGAAATGGGTCTTTTGGCCGGAAATAGCTGATGTTTTTAAATTTAACCTTTTCTTATGTGATATCACAAACCACACACACACAACCACACAACACACACACCACAACACACACCACACAAACACACACACAGATAATAAAAGAGAGAGACAGAGGAGACAGAGACGTCAGGGGGAGACTACACCACACATACAAAAAAAAAAGAAGGAGAGGAAAAGGGGAGAGAGAAAAAGGGGGGAGGGAGAGGAGAGAGAGTGAGGGGGAAGAGAGAAAGAGGGGAGAGAGGAGAGAGAAGAGGAAAGGGAAGAAGAGGCAGGAGAGAGAGAAAGGGGGAGAAAAAAATAAGAAAAGGGTTTTTTTTGTAGCATTCCCAAAACCCCTCGATAAGCTTAATGTTTTTGCCCTTTACGCGAAATTTATTGGAACGTTGAAACATTTTTACGGTTTTTATTCATTTATCCCTCTCCCTTAATCTTTATACACTCCCGGGCCCGCCAACAGAGGCGATTTTTTAGACAGTCTTGATAGGGATTTATATTTTATTTTTGATTGGTTTGCTTTTTTTATTTTTAAATTTTCTTTTTTTTAAAAAAATAAAAAATTTTTTAAAGGGGAGGTGGGGGTGAAAGTCTTCAAAAAAAAAATTTTGTATTACAAAAAAAAAAAAAAGGGAAAAAAGGTGATTCCTTTAAAATTCCTTTAAGAAATAATGCCTTGATTTGGAAATCCCGCTGGGGATTCAACCTATGGACAAAAAGGGCAAAATTTAAAAAATTTTTTTTATATAAAAAAAAGTTTTTTTTTTTTTAATTAAAATAATTAAATTATTTTTAAAATAAAATTTTTATAAAAAAAATTTTTTTTTAAATTTTTTTTTTTGTTTTTTTTTTTTTTTTTTTAAAAATTTTTAAAAACCATGCCTTGGAAGTAAATGGGTTAAAACAAA
>NW_023659848.1:0-20477 GCF_015228065.2 Penaeus monodon | reverse complement strand
ATATTAATTTAAAATATATATAATATATAAAAAATTTTTTTTATAAATTTTTAAATATAATATTTTTTTTTTTTTTTTTTTTTTTATTTTTTTTTTTTGGGGTTTTGTTTGTGTGTGTGTGGGTGTTTTGTTTTTGTTGGTGGGGTGGTGGTGTTTGTGTGTGGGGTGTTGGTGGTTGGGTTGTTGGGTGGTGTGGGGTTTGTGTGTGTGTTGGGGTTGTTGTGTGTTGGGTGTACATTTTCAAATATCTATATATTATTATTTTTATTCTAAATTTAATCTTTTTCTATTTATTCTATTATAATTCTACGCAGTATCCAAATGTAGTTTAGAACATGCATTATGTATGCAATCCCCCTGCGTGTAAATGAAAAACAAAGGCAAACAAAAAAAGGGGGTGGTGGGGGGGAAACCCCGTTTTTAAAGGGGAAAGGGGAAAATAGCAAGTATTGCAGGGCGACAGAATATTCCTACTGTCCCAAAAGCAAGGGGTTTTTAAATACAGAAAGGACTTTCGGACCCCCCCCCCCCCCCCCCCCGGTGGGGGGGGGGAAATACCAAAATTTTTGAGTTGCCAAATCTTAAAAATAAAGTGAATCACACAAGTATGACACGGCATAAGAGGAGCAAAGGAGAGATAGGTACTACTAACACACAACGGCGAAAGCCCCCAACGCAAAACTCAAAGATGAAAAAACAATTTTCTAAAGGGACTCCAGTATCAAACCATTTTTTTTCCATTAGGGAAAAATTAACTAAAAGCAGCATTGGGGGGAAACTGGGCCGAACGAAAACTACCAGCCTCCGGATGAGGCCTTGCGCCAGGCACGGGAGAGCAAGGTCCCAAGGGGGCCGAAGTCGCAAAAGGGCGATACCCATGAAAAAAAAGTCTTTTTTCCCCCTAACAAATTTTTGGGTAGATCGCAAGCTCCCCAAAAGACTGAAAAGTTCCCGTTCTATCTGCCGCGACGCCCCCGAGTGAAAACGAGTTTGCGGTCGGAAAAAAACGAGCCATGTGAAGCGAAGATACATTCATCCCGATTTGAAATGGCTTTTTGCTCCGCAGAATCAAGACAAAAAAAAAAAAAAAAAAAAGTTGGGGCATCAAAAATTAGACTCCCCGGACAGCTGTCTATCAGGATTCCATGTCAGTTTGATGACAAGGGGTTTCCTTTATCTATTCACTTTCATAAAGTCATTGAGTTTTTTAAAATATAATGATTTCCCTTCATTGGTATTTTAACCCCTGGTTAACAACTGCCACAACAGCGATCTCATTATCCCCCGGGGGAAATAATTTGCTTTTTTGAGCTTGCCCCCCCGGGGGCCCTTTTTTTGGTGCCACATTGCAGCAAAAGCTTTTCCCTTCGTTTTAGAATCCACTCGGGATCCCATCTTCCTTGCTGCTTGGCCCCTTTTGTATAAAGCGCAAACAGGAAAACCTAAAGTCAGTCGCCCAGTTTAAGACAGTCGTACACGGGTGGGGGGAAAACATCCATTAAATCACATGGCCGTTTAAAAATTTTATTGATAAATCATTTAACACAATATCAACGGTGTAAATATAAAATTTCAACTCGCCAATAGTTGCTCATCAGTCGAAGTAAAATTTGAAATTTGGGTACTTTCAATTTCCTTTTATCTGGGGTGATATACGTATTATGTTTTTGTTTTTATTGCATACTGACGCCCCGTTGTTGTTGTTTTTTTTTGAACCCGTGATGTGCGGCCCCGTAAAGGCAGGGTTAACCATTTCAATTAAAAAAAATCTACTAACACCACAGCCAGATTCAAAGTAAAACCTCGTTTTTTTTCACCTAAGGAGTGAGGAAACAGCAGGCGCAAAATTGGGACACGAAAAGTAGGGTAGAAAGGGCAGGGGAACGAGATAAAAGGGTTGTTTTTCTCGTCCTTTTTTTTTCAGAATGTTTGGGTGCGGCAAGGGTTTAAAAATGGGCGGCCGGGCTCCCAAAACAACCCTTTTTAATCTTGATTGCAGGCAAGGTCAATTGCTTTTTTAAACAAGTTCTTAAAAGCCTTCAAAGAAAACCAAAGACTAGAGATCATAAAAATTTTCTGAAAAAAAGTAATTGTAAACACGGTGTTTTTAAAAATGATAGGGAAAAAATTTTTGGAATCTAGAGAAAAATTAGATGATAAGGTGTGGGTAGCATCAAAAAAAATAAGTATGATGATAACATACGCTTGCCGCATGTTGAAAAATCAAGAGGAAAGGAAAATGTCATACCTATTTCACTTATCAATATGAAACATTACTACTCCTCACATTTTTGAAGAAGGAACTGCGACGAGGTCGGTACCCACCTGAGGCCAGCCCAAAAGCAAGGATTCCCCCCCCAAGGCAAGAGAGGAAAAGGGGCCCCTTTTTTCCAGCCTGAGCCCCCAAGCGGGAAAGGGTTTTCCCCACCTAAGGAAAGTGAGGAAAGGAAAACCCCAGCCCTAAGAAAGACGGGGAAAAAATTTTCGCCCGGGGCAAAAGAGGCAAGGGGTTCCCCTGCCAGGGGAGTCAAGGGCAAGCTTTTCCACCCCCCTGAGACCAATAAGGAAAGGGGGTTTCCCCCCCTGAAGCAAGACGAGGAAAAGGTTTTCCCCGCCTGAAGCCAGGCAGGTAAGGGTTTTTTCCCGCCTGAAAAACCCAAGACGAGGCGGGGGTTTTCCCCCCCCTGAAGCCAGACGAACCGGGGGACCCCCTGGGGAAAAAACGAGCAACCCTTGTTTATTGCCACAAAAAGCCTGGGCTGGGTGGTTTTAGGATCAATCAGGAAACGTACAGCCCAGATGAGATCGCAACGGCCCTAACATTCTCATTTCAGACTCTAGAAGGACAAGAAATATAATAGACACATTAAAATGATGAAAAATCCATAGTGCATACCATGATCGATCAGTGCTTAAAAAGGACAAAAATGTGTTTTCTACTCCCCCCATGATTGGGGTCCGCCACCAAAAGAAAAAAAAGGGATTTTCTGCACCTTTTTTTGAAAATCTTTCAAAAATCAAAATACCAAGAACAAAAACAAAATGAACCTCCTTCCATCAAAACTTTTTGAAAAAAAAAATTGATTTGTGATGGAATGTTCTCCAAAAACAATCTGCAAAAAAAGTTTAATTTTTCCAAGGGCCCATGCCTTTCTCGCCGCATGAATGCCCCGGAAAAAATGCATTATACAAAATTTCTTACCCCATTCCCATCAGCAACATCTCCCAACCCCCCCGCCCACGATCAGTTGCCCACCAAAACCCTTTCCCCTTTTGCATCCTTTCCCCTTTTCAGAAAAGTTTTTCTCCCCCCCACGCACAAAATGAAACACAAATCACACCTAACCCTTTCCCCGGCAGTATCCACCACCCCCCCGACACTCCGTCCCCTCAAATCCGACCAGCACTTGCGCGCGCCGAACCCCTGTCGGAGTCGTACAACGTTTTTCCAATAACAACGGAGGACTCCGCAACCGGGGGTGAGGGAAAGAAACTCTCCCAAGTAACCCTAGAAAAAGCTACGGTATAAAAAAAGTAAAAAAAAAAAGCAAAAACATCTTCCCTCAAACCCCCCAATGGGAAATAGCACCAAACCACGCGCCTGGATACCTCCCCCCCCTTACCCCTCCTACTCCACAAACGCCCCATGTCATCAAAAAAACCCCGGATTTAAAAGCAACAAATAAAGAGCAGCCGTAGCCCCACCAAGATGGGAAGGTTTCTTTCCCCGTCAACTCTAGAAAACAAAAAAAAGGAAAACAAGGAGGAACGCCCTCACCAAAACCCTTCAAGGGACCCGACCGTCTTCAGGTAGTTTTACCTATATATCACGAGTCGCCATCCGTCACACACGAGGAAAACATTGAAGACTCCTGGAAAATAAGTTCAACCATTTTTCCCAAATGTGAAAGCTTTCAAAACAAAAAATGACACAATTATTACTCAAGCTTCACAATCACTTAAGGGCAAAGAGAAAACCAGATTTTTTCTAAGAATCACGACATCTTTCCCACTTAATCAAAAGTGTCCTAAATAGAAAAAGTAAAAAGGGTGGAAAAGTTTGACGTTGCAAAACGGCGGGCAAACCACTAAACACCATTAGAATAGAACACATCATTGCACAGCCCCTCCTCGGTCACTCGGCGAAAATTAAATGATACTAAGGAGAGAAATATTGATATTTTGTGCATTAGTGAAACTTCCCTTATTAAGGTATCATCAGCACCAACCTTCGTTTACAATGTGATGCGGGGCCTGGAGGTAAAGTCTGCGTATATGTAAGCGTCCTTTAAACCAAATAGAGTCCTTACATCTGCAAACATAATCATAAAAGGCATCTGGGAACCGTCCCAACAGTTGTATTCTCTTTCTCGTCGACAATCTAAGACACCTCATGCCACCACAGATTTTTGATTATCTTGAAAATATTTCCAAAGAGAAAGTCATAAAGAGAAAAAACCTCTTTTTTTATCTTAGGTGATTTAATGACGATCAAAAAACCAATGCAAAGTTATAGGGGATAATTAATAAAGATAAACTAGAACAACTTAAAAGAACCCTACAACTCATCCATATTAGATGTTATATAACAAACAGACCCGATATCATGCTTCAACAGACGCTGTCCCATGCCACATAAATAACCAAGACCATAAATGTAGAAAAACAAAAAAAAAGCGAAAACCAGTACTAAAACCTCTCGTAAAACTTTACACATTACAATCCTCATTACTCTTGCCAACTTATTATTGCCAACGAATCGTCACTCTCAGAGATTTTAAAACAAACCGATGACGTTGACAAGTAAAAATATTCAAACCCAAATTTGAAAGAACGGTATCGATGCCTACGCCCCTTTTAAAACAAAAAAGTGGACGTCCTCCCTCCTTGGACAAATGGCAACATTAGAGGACCATAAATGATAGAAATAATACCATAAAATTTTTTAAGATAAACTGATTTTTTCAACACGAATAAAAAACATAAGAAGAGAAATGTGAAACAAACCTCTTTTGTGCGAAAACGAATTATTTTAAAAGTAATTTCAATGTAGAAACGTTTCCCTGCCGGAAACAATTGGAAACTAGTGCCTAAGCAGAAACAAAATAAGACATTTCCAAAAATTTAACATAGAACATTTTAATAATTCTTGCAGAAGTCAGTAAAACGCACTTACGGACAGACAACCGCCCCCAAAATATCAACCCCAACATAATGAAACGAGGCCTAAAACTTTTCAGACCCGCAGCCAGTAGGAAAATAGAAACAATTATCCAGCAATAAAACATTAAAGAAAAGACAATTCCGTGGGAGCGGTGGGATTGCACATCGGTTTATAAACATAGTTTACCCAAACAATTGCATACTATTTGCCCAGTCATTATTAATACAAACCATAGTCCCGGTGTTATTCATCAATTAGAAACATGTAATCAAAACCTTATTTTCAAATCCGGTTGACAGAGACGAAATGAAAAAATCATCGACCATCACCATACTAATCCAAATGATATCTAAAGTTCTCGATAAAAATAGTTACAACCAATAAAATATTTTTGGAAGCGAAATAACCCCATATGTAAAAAAGCAAACACGAAAAAACAGCATTTTAAGAGTCACAAATGAAATTTATAAAAATATAAACCCAGATCAATTGCCTCACTCTGTGTGATTTCAAAGGCCTTTGACAGGTCAGCCATTAATTACCTGTAAACAAACTAACAATCACGAAACTGATAATTTTGGTTTAAAAGTCCCTGTCGCGAGAACACAATCAGTCAAATCCATGAAAAAGTATTGTCAAAGAAAACCCTTTCATTCAGTGTTCACAAGGCCACCTGGGCCAATCTTATTCTTATATTTTTAATGATCTCATTAATTGAAAAAAAAAATGTCTCTTATTCATTACGCCGGACCTCAATTCTTCACGCTGCCTCTTAACTTTAACATAAAAGAATTGTAGGAAAAAAAGACCCCAAAGAAAAAAAAAAAAAATATTTTCGATATAAATGGCTGAAAAAAATCCACATACACACACAAAAAAAAAACATGTTTTTCATAGGCAGCTGTAGAAATAGCAAAAAAAACCCAAGATACAGTTATAAACTTCCCAAAGGTTCTGCATCAAAACCCCGAAAAACAGTAAAAAATCTAGGGGTACACGTAGACAATAATGGCATTTTAGACAACCCTTGATCACATACAGAAAAAAATGGGCATTTTTGAATTTCTTTTAAAAAAACATCAAAAAAAAATAAACCACGAAACAAGAAAGGCTGTTTATAGCTTAGTATCATTTAAATTTCTGTTAAAAATCTGGAGCTCCATAAAACAAAACCAAAAAAAAGGACAAAAAAACAAAACTTCTCGCCAAGAGTACACTAGGAAAGTAAAAAAATATGACCAATCCCCCAATATAAACAAACAAAAAGCAAAAATACACGGAAATACAACTATACACACAGTCAATCCTAAAGTAACAAGGAAATTACCCCAAACTGGCTGTTACCCATACAAAAAACAGGGAACATAACAGGTGTCCACACAAGGCAAAAAAAATTTTCCCCATACATCAAAAAAATGAATATAGAAACCGGGCAAACAATTGCAAATCCGAGGACTGTGATTGGAAACAAATCCCCAAAATATTTGAAATATCTCCCAAACAAAAGACATTTAAAAAAAAGTAAAAAAAATCCAAAAAATCTTGTTAACAAACATTAATAATATAATGTAATTTAAATATTACAAAATGTAAAACACATATATGGAATGTATACCCATTGTATTAATGGAATAAAATGTTTGAATTGTTTTCCCTTTCTGAAGCAAGCGAGGAAGGGTTCCCCTTCCCGAGGGCAAGACGAGGCAAGGATTTTCCGCCGGGCCCAGATGAAACAAGGGGTTTTCTTACTAAGCATGACGAGGCAAGGTTCCCCCCCGAAACAAGACAAGGCAAGGGTTTCCCCCTGAGGCAAGACGAGGGGAAGGGTTTACCGTCTTAGGCCATACGAGGCAAAAAGGGGTTTGTCACCTGGGGCAAATGAAGCAAAAAGGTTTCCCCCCCTGAGGGAAAACAAAGGGAAGGGTTCCGTAATGAGGCCAGATGAGGCAAGGTTTCGCCCCCACTGAGGCAAATGAGACAAAAATTCCCCCCAGAGGCAAAAAGGAAAGGGTCGCCGCCCGAGGCCCGACGAGCAAGGGGTTTCCCGCTTGAGGCAAAGCGAGACAAAATATTCCCCCCCCCTTTTAGACTAGAGAGAAAGGTTCCCCGTCTGAGGGAAGACGAGCAAGGGTCCCCCTCCGAGAGAGACAGGGCCAGGGTTCCCCGCTGAGGAAGGGGGGCGCCTCCGTAGCCAGAGCGCGTTTTCGCCCCCCTTATTTAGGTAGGGTTACAGTTTCCCCTGTTTCCATTCCACAGTTTTTCCCGACCCTAACGCACGAGCGCCAGGTGTTGGCGAGGGTTTTTTAGCGAAGCTAGCCGTAAAGAGGCCAATCTTCATCCCTCTAAACGTCAAACGAGGGTCAGTGACGCACCCAATGAATGACGTATCCGGTGTGCCAAAATGTCGGCCAGGGGGAGCAGAATAAATTGTTCCAGACGTCACAGTATGTTACGAACTGCCATTTTGATAAAAAAGGGACGAGAATCTCACATACGCGCGGCGCGCATCGACAATGAAAACAAACTATTTTTACCTATACAAATCTCTTCTCTCTCTCTCTCCTTCTTTCTCTCTCTTTCCCCTCTTTCCCCCTTTCCCTTTCTCTTTCTCTCTCTCCCCCCTTCTTCTTTTCTTTTCTTCCCTTCTCCCTTTTTCCCCTTTCTCCTCCCCTCCTCCTCTCTCTCCCTCTCCTCTCTCTCCCCTCTCTCTCTTCTCTCTCCTCTCTCTCTTTTCTCTCTCTTCTCTTTCTCTCTCTTTTTCTTCTTTTTCTTTTTCTTTTCACCCTTTTCCCCCTCTTTTCTCTCTCTCTCTCCTCTCTCTTTTCCCTCTCCCTCTTCTTCTTTTTCTTTTTCCTTTTTTTCCCTTCCTTTCCTTCTCTCTTCTTTCTCTCTTTTTCTCTTCTCTCTTTCTCTTCTCTCCCTTTCTCTTCTTCTCTCTCTCTCTCTCTCTCTCCTCTTCTCTTTCCCCTCTCTCTCTCTCTCTCTCTTCTCTCTCTTTCTCTCCTCTCTCTTCCTCTCTCTCTCTCTTCCCCTCTCTCTTAACGAATCCCATCTCAAAGTTAGCAATACTGAAAACAAAAGGGGTAAAAAAGTTAAAAATGTACATAATTAAAATTTAACGTGGGTAATCAGCACTGATTTACAAAACTTTTAAACCCGTCATGGTTTAAAAAGAAAAACCTCTTTCACGAACTGCCTCCCCCGATGTAGGTCGCCGGGCTGATCAAGGCCCAGGTCCTTGTCCAGGGTTTGGTGGTTTTTTGGACTTGTTTTCTTGATGCGTGACGTGGATCTTATAAGTGTGAAGTGTTGATTTTGGCCTGCCAGTGAGGCAAGCCACCCCCCGCGATGTTGTAGGTATGCAAGCTTGTGTCGGCCTCATCAGTCCAGCTTTATACATTTCAGTCTCCACGCGGGTGTCTTCTAACATTAAAATTTTAAACTACGATTTGGATTCAAATTTCATCTAAGCATATCATTTTTATTTTTAAGAGGAAAAACACAGTTGCAAGTATGCGATTTTAAAAGATAGAATATCTTGAAAAAAAACCAAATTAAAAAACGGAAAACAATTTAAAATTGATTAAGACTAAAAATTATATTCAAAAAATTGAGAAAGTACAATATAATTTAAAAACTACAAAAACAATTTTAATTCTTCACTTTTCCCCTTTCTTCTCTTACACACACTCCCTGCGCGCAGGATAACCCCGGGGCTTCGGCGTCGAGTGCAAACAGGGTATTAGCGGGGTCAGCGGGGAAGACAGGTCGGGCACAGGGCGTGTCCAGGCGCACGGCGAGATTGAAGGCTGGTCGCATAGATTATACGCAGCGCAGTCGTTTTTTGGCCCGGTTCGCCGGCATAAGGGGACGGCGTTTATAGCGAGGAGGAAAATGAATCATACCTGAGTTGCAAATAAAAGGAGGAAAAGGAAAACGGGTTCAGAAAATATTGAAGAATAATGATTTCATGGGAGGGAACCACGTTAATTTGTAAGTGAAAAAAGTGTTTTTCTTGTTTCTTTCAAAAATTTTATACAAAAAATACACACACAACACACACACACATTATATATATTATTTGTGTGGTTGTGGTGTGTGTGTGTGTGTGTGTGTGTGTGTGGGTTTTGTGTGTGTGTGGTTGTGTGGGGTTTTATATATATATAATATATATATATTTATATATTAAAAATAAAAAAACAAACATAGAAAACATTTGTGTGTATATATGCCCCACACACACACCCACACACACCCCCAAAAACACAAACACCCCAAAACCCCCCAACACACACACAACACAAACCACACACACCCCACAAACACACACACACACACACACACACACAACATATATCTATATATTCCCCTGTCTTGCTCCTACCAATCTTAAATTATCTATCTATATCTTCCTCTATTATTATATTAAAACACACACACAATATCATCAATAACGGATGCTCGTTTAGCAGCCGTGGACCTCTCCACCATCCTCGACTAACTCGATCTTCGCTTTTTTTTCCACTTTTACCACGCAGCCCAAATATCTTTTTGTCGCTCAGTCTTGTTTCGGTTTGCCTCTTCCTCTGTTTTTTTTCACCATCCCCTCAAAGTCTTTCTCAAAACTTTTTCTTCTCATCACAGACCCAAAAAACTTTAATTTCCCCTGTTTAAAAGGGCCAACAGCCCCGATATTAATTGCATATAACATATATAAAGATGATAAATTGTTTGAAGATATAGATAGATAGACAAAAGATAATGATATATGTGTGTGCATATGTATAATAATATATATAATATAATAAAATATAAATATATATATATATAATAATAAAATTTTTAAAATTATTTTTTTAATTTATATATATATATAATATATATAATATATTTATATACACCCACCCCACACCACACCCAAAAACAACACAACACACCACACAAAAACAAACCAATTTTATTTTAATATATATATTATAATATATATATTAATTATTAAAAATTATATAATATATAAAATATTATATATATATATATCGTGGGTGTAGTGTTCGTGAGTCTATTCTTGCCCCATTAGCGGGGAAATCTGATTTTTATGCACAATATTTGCCCGTTTCTGCCACTGCTTTTATGAAACGGGAAATAAAATTTTAAATTATATGCTCCAACAGGATGGGGAGGGCGCGACCTACAAGGGCAACCCCGGGTTGTGTGGTCTCGGGTGAGGCTCATAAACGCCGACAGGCGGCCCCTCCAGGGAAACCCCTTACGGGGACTTCAAAAAGGGCCCTAATACAGCAAAATTCGGTGGTCTGTCATCCCCTTTGCTCCTTCTTTTCTAGCCTTCCGGAACAAAGGGTCGCTATGAAAAGCCTGCGCGGGTCCGAAGCTTCGCGTCAAGGCGGGGGATTAGCTTCAGCTTCGGACAAAAACGAAGAGAGCGCAAAAAGGCGTAGGAGAGGCCCCCGGGGGGGGGATGCAGGGGAGGGGGCAGGGAGAAGGTTGTGAGGGGGCTGCAAATCGCCTGCTTTCCAGAAACAGGGAGAATCTGGTGAGGTATGTGACGTCATGGTCCCCCCAGCGCAGTGACGCGACTGTTGTTTCTGATTTCAAAAAATTTGCAAAAGGCAGGAAACCATCAAAAATTTAATTGCAACCGCTTCAACATTTTTGCAATTATATTTTTTTGCTTCGAGAGCCAACCGAACACACTGCAGCAAAACGTTCGGCGCAGCTCAACCCCCCCGAAGGGCCTCGCTCCCTGCCTCCCGCGGGGAGACTCGTCTCGTCGTGCCTTAGCGGCGCGCGTACTCGCCTGGCCTCTAATTTGTATTTGCCTACATGGTACCTATTTTTTGTTATAAGAAAACCTTTATCCTTAACTGTGACTGTTATCATAACTACTACTGTTTTAAAACTACTAAACATTTATTTTAAACAAAATATTCAAAACGGTGTTTTTTCTATTGTTTTTGATAGAATCCCTAATGTTTTTCTTTCTTTACTGTAGAAAAACCCCCCCCCGTCACTGGCAAAGCACTTTTGCCTCCCCGCCCCCGCCATTTTGAGGGGCTGCCCGGGCCATAATTGATACCGACCCAGTAGAGGGTTTGCCCCTTTCCCCTGACACTGAGTTGGACATCACTCTGACAATGTAGTGGGGGCGTTACCCCCCTCCCCCCCCCAAAAATGGCAAAGTTGAGGCACTGTTGTGCAGAGAAGGGATCACCTTCCCACACCACTGGTAAAAAGATAAGGGTTTTCGTGACCCCCTTTACCCCAGTGGCACTGCGAAAGGGGCGTCACACTTGCCCCCCCCCCCGCCCCCGCAGGGGGGTCACGTGCTGCGCGATCAGGTGGGCCAAGCGCCGCCCCAGCGAGGTTTTATGGGTCGTGGCGAGCGAGGCCCAAAAATTCCGTCTTATTTTTTTTTACTGTATTTTCCCATGGGCCCTTTGGATGCTTTAAAATGATAGAATTTAAAATTGTATAATAACGTAATAAAAAAAAATAAATTTTCATACTTTTTAAGTTTTTCCCTTAGTCATTATTTTGATTACACTATCCTCTCATCAATTATTTTTACCTTTGGGGGGTTACATCCCCATTTTTCTGCACATTGTTTATTTTATTATCCTCTCCCCATTACTTTCATTTAAAATCGTTATACCAACAATCACTGACTTTTATCTTTCATAAGTTCATCTTTTTAAAAATGGGAAGGGGCTCAGCCGCAGCAAAAGTCTCTCTAAATACATGAGCCTCAAAAAATTTATGACAACCCGGGGACATACAGCTGTGATACCTGCTTTCTGTACAAACGCAAATGGAGTAATAAATATTTATGAGGAAAGGTAATTAGAGCGGATCATACTTTTCCAATCAAAATGATTATGTCATACGTCGCGGGTTTCCAAAGCCAAAAGGGGATGCCCTAGTTTCAAACGCTATGGCCGACCCTCAACATGGGCAACGCAGAACAAACACGATTCCGTGGCAGCGATATTTTGTTTCTGTCCACCTCTCCGTCGCAATACAAAAATAACAATCCTCGGCGTTTATGTGTTTCGCCGTTTGCACACCCCCAAAAGGACAGTTACCCCCCCGTGTTTGAGTATATGTTATACACGAATCTCCGCCTTGACTTTACGATTTATGTTCCTTTGTAGTTAGACCTAATCAGGAGTGAGTTGGCGAAACGTGAAATTAAACGGGGTTTTTTTCGTACCCAGCACCCGACCCCCACCCCGACCGCCCACACCACCGGCCCCCCGGCGGCACGGGGGGGGTGATCCTTTTACATTGCCCGTCTGGCGTGACGCTCGGAAAAGGGAGTTGCTGCCTTTTCCCGTTTCTCTTTTTAAGCTTTTTTTTTTTTATTTTCCCTTAACACTGCAGTCATCAAGCGGACATCGGCCGGGAGGGGGCGTGGTGGAGGCTTTGGGGGGGATTGCCGAAAATTTCAGCAGGTACGAAGGGGGGCGGGATCTTGCAACCCTCCTTTTTGGGGTTCCCTGACCCCCATAAGTTTTTGACATTCTTGGGCTTTTGTATGAAATGGATATTCTTTCCCCTCTACACCTAATTTTTTTTCTTTTCCATTTCCTAAGCCCCTCATCAACTACGCTTCTCATACTCAAATGTAATCGTAACAGATGAAACCGGCTTTTCCATCGGAAATGAACGATTTCTAGCGAGATTACCTCGTTTGTTATAGAAATAACGAAACTTTTTTATCTCCAAACAGACGAAACCACAGTAAAGCGTCACAAGATCCTAACGGTAAAGCAACATTCTCAACGAAGCAAATAAAATTCCGCGGTTTTTATAAAAAAGCAGAGAATTCCCCCTTTTTTAAAAATTAGTACCGGAAATTTTTGCAAAAACCAATCAGTAAAGTGTCATGTACAAAAACTTTTAAAAGCAATATGTTTGTGTTTTGTGTGGCACGACCGGGGGGACAGATATGTTTTCTTTTTATCTGTACGTGAGGCTGCGAGCATGGGGGTATGTATGTTTGATATATATGTGTATATATATATTAAAAATATATATATTATAAATATATATATATATATAATATAATTATTATATAAAATAATATAATATATAATATATATATAATATATATACATATACTAAACAAAAGCTATATGAAAATTTAATAAAAAATATTTACAATGATATAAATATAGTCATATATGCATAATATAGCTATATATGTTGTTTTATTGATATATATACATGTTATACATTATAGTATCCCTATGTTAAATAAAAAATATAAATAAATAAATATATAATATATATATATATATAAATTTATATAAATTTATTTATATGGGAATATATGGATGTGTACATACACAACACACACAACACACACACACAAAACCCCACACAACACACAACAAATATATATTATTATATATATTATTATTAATATATATATTTTAACATATATATATATATATATATAATATATATAATTAATTACATAATATATATATATATATTATATATATATATATATATATAATAATACATATATATATTATGAGTGTGTGTGTGTGTATGTTGTTGTGTGTTGTGTGTATTGTGGTGTGTGCGTGTGTGTGTATGTGTGTGTGTGTGTGTATTTGTGTTTGTGTTTTATGTGTGGTGTTTGGTGTGTGTTGTGGGGTGTGTTGGTGTGGTGTGAGGTGTGTGTGTGTGTGTGTTTGGCCTATTTGGTATGTGTGTTGTGTGTGTGTGTGTGAATGGGGATGTGTACACAAATATATAAAAAATATTATATATATATATAAAATATATATATAATATTATATAAAATTTTATATAATAATATATATAATATTATATATATATATATATATATGTATAAGTATTATATGTGTGTTTATATATAAAAAATTTATATATATATAATATATTTTATATATATATATTATATAATTTTTAATATGTTTAATTAATATATGCATATGGTATATATATGTTATACATATATGCTAGGTTTATATGCGTATAAATCATTGTATGTATTTTAATATTTATGTTTATATAAACATTTTAAAACCCACACCCACCCACACACACAAACAAAACACACACACCAAACAAAAACACAACAAAAAAACCCACCACACACACACAAACACACACACCACACATACACACACACACACACACACACATTATAAATGTGGAAAATTCTTTTTTCTGTTACAGGTGTGGAAATTCATTTCATTCCCAGGGCCCCACTGGCTGTTTTCCACGGGGACCCAAAAAGTCCCAAATAAGCCCCACCCGCTACGAGGGGGGAGGTCACATTTTATATCTGCCCCCTTTTGACCGGGGGAGTAGTCCCAAGCTACCGCCCCGGTAGGGTCACTCTCGTCTCCCCCCGGGGGGATTTCGTGTCAAGCGACCAGCGGGGTGGGGTCGCCCGCCCTCTCTCGGGCAGTGCCCGTGGCCTCCACGCGGTCTTTTGCCCCTTTAGACAACGTAGGTCCTGTAGGGGTTTTTCCCCCCCTTTACGTGTTTTTTTGCGTCCCGTCACCCCACTGCCCTAGAGTACCGATACCCCGTTTATCTGGGGGGCAGGGTGGCGGGGGCCCCTTCCGGCTCGCAGCATGAACGCAAATTCCAAAAAAATCCGCTCGACCGCTTCAAGACTTTTGGCTAAGAAAAAAAACGTAAGACATTTTTGGGCCCCCTTTATTATTTTTTTCCCCCTTCCTTCTCCCAACATGTGTTACCCGTTTTTTTTTTGTTGGGAAAAAAGGTGCAAATAAAAGCAAATGGCACGTTCTCCACTATTCTTCCACCCAACGATTCCGTGCGATCGAGTAGGATCAAAAAAACTGAATATCGTTCGTTAGTAAAGAATTATTATTTTTTTCCCGTTTTTTAGAGTTTTATTTTGTTTCAACTGAACAAATTTTTAACCTTTTCGTGATTTTATCTTATCACGAATACCATTTCATTTATCTCGTTCCAACCCCTCGCCCCCGACCTGACCGCCCCTTTCTTTCTTTTTGGGGTCATTTTGGATTAGAAAAGGTTTAATTTCGTCTGAGCCCTCACTTTCCTTTTGGGTCGGTGGGGGCGTGGGTAGGGTCAGAGGACACGGGTTCCCTCAAATTTAGAAGCAAACATATCATTGTTAATTGCTTTTTGGGGCACGTTTATCGGCGCTAGAGCGAAGCGGGTAAAAAATTGATTATTGGATATAGGTAGGATCTTCCCCCATATTAGTGCCGGTTTGCCCGATATTCCCCCGGGGTTGCGAAACGCCTAAAGATCTGCGTCGTCGTCGGAATGGGTGCAATAACGAATTTATTTTTCGTTGGGCCCCTTTGAGCGGTGTGCCCCGGGGTTTATGTCCTTTAATTATGTAGGACTGGGGTTTAAGCTAGAATCTTATTCGCTTATTAAAACCTTTCTCACCTTTTGAAGTCGTTGCATGTTTTGGGGCCCCCCAAACGTTTTTGGTTCGTGAATTTATATCCTTCGGGAATTTTGCGAGCGCCCTTACGATACGAGAAAGGCAGGGGTATTATATTCCCCGGCTCAAGCGTTCATCTATACGGCTTTGGGTATAGGATCCCCCGTTTTTTGATTATTGAAGTCTGATGCAAAGTAGACATGTACCTCGGCAGTTTTAGATTTCTGACCCCGAGAAGATTTTTTTTGATAAAAAAAATTGGCGAAAATTTTTTCATGTCACCTTCATTCTGGACATTTTGTCGCTATATTATATTTGAAATTTAATGTGGGGTTGAAATAACTAAAAAGCTAGAAATTTCAAATTTCTTCAGTTATTAAGGGCGCTAAAATTCGGGTTTGGATTCATTTTCCCGTGTGGGCACTCTCGCTTCCCCCTCATTAAAGATAGCTGTCAACACACACGCATACCACACACTTCAGTCCTCACACACCAGGTAAAAAACACTGACCCTTTTCATGTTCGTCCCGGGGTAAAAGATTTTCTTTTAGCCCCCCAATTTTGTTGTCGCTGTCGGTAAAAGTTCATCTATTTTTTTTATCTGTGTGACGATATGGTTTAAATAGTCTTCGCGGTCGCCGATGTCGTTCCCTTCTTTTCTCAATCTATCAGAGAGGTTGGTATTTTAAATAGGGTTTCTATGGGGGGGGCCGCTTACTGAACTCCCTCTTTATTTTTCTTCTTTTCCTTTTTGAAAAAAAACCACAAAATGAAAAAAAAAAGCGAAAATAAGTTAAAAAACCCAAATTAAAAACCATAAATGTTAGAATAAAAGGCTAGTGGTAATTTTCCACCCCCTCTTCTCGTTGCCTTTCTTTTTTTCTTACTCTGGCCCTTAGTGTATGACTGGCTCCCCGACTTTATATTGCAGTCGGACCGACACGGGGACCGAAGGGGACCCTTGGGTGGAGAAGGACGTCACGAAGACGCCATAGCCCCCCGGGGCCGGATTTTCGTCAGAAAAATGTTTTAAACCGTCCCAGTGTAGTGGACCGTTGCCTGCCAGATTCCGTAGATCCAGAACCGGCCCTTTTGCCGAGGACCAGTCGCCCCCGAATGCTGTGCCTGGCGGAAGCCTGCAACGGTTTCTCCAGGAGCTCGTAGCGCAGATATCAGCCGCCCCGAGTGCCGCCCCTGCCCCAGCCCCCTAGATCCCGACGAAGATTTTCGAGGATGGGAGCGAGAAGGACCTGGACGAGATCTTGAGGACGGGGGACGAGGGGCCCGCCGAGTTTGGCCCCGGGCCGGACTACGAGGGGGTCAGGACGAACCCAAGTCAAGGGGGACTTGTGCGAGACTTTCGAGGACGTGTGAATATCGGACGAGTGATTCACCAAGGGGCCGGGGATGAGGACAACATGGGCGAGCGCCAAAATTGAGCCCGGGATGCACGAAACGAGACGACCGCCAAGTTAGGTCACCCTTTAAGGGCCTCGGGCGAGCGCGAGTGGTGGCCGGGGGGCAATTAAGATGTGGATAATTCTATTTCTTTACAGGGGTGGTAAATTCTATTTCATTACCAGTGGACCACGTGGCTGTTTTCCCCGTGGGGCCAAAGTCCAAATAAGAACCAACCCCCTCAGCGAGGGGGGGAGGTCACTTTATATCGCCCGTTTGCCGGGAGTTCTGCTAAGTACCCCGCACTAAGGTTTAGTCCCCCCTCTCTCCGGGCAGCGACCCTGACCTCCGCGGCCCTATAACCCGTAAACTAAAAGTGTTTCTTTTACGCGTGGTGTCAACTCTTAGAAATAAAGATCAAGCCCTTAACAAGTATAAATACCCTCTGTTTTACCATTGTACAAGGATATAGCCTTTTTCACAAATGCACACACAAATCCACCATATAAATATATATTTATATTTATAATATAATTAAAATATATATATATTAAAATATATATTTTATAAATATATTATAATATATATTATAAATTTTATTTTGTGTGTGTGTGTGTGTGGTTGGGTGTGTGTGTTGTGTGTGTGTGTGTGGGGGTGCGTATATTATATATATATAGTAGTATAAAAAATTTTTACATATATATTATATATATTATATATTATATAATATAATAATATATATATATATTAAATATATATAATATTATATATATGCTATTAAATATATTATATATATATATATATATATTATATATTATATTTAATGTATACTATATATGAATTTTGTATTTAAATTATATAAATATGTATGTGTACAAAATTTGTATTATACATACTACACCCAACCCCAACACCACCCACACCCAACACCCACACACCCACTATATTTTATTATTATAATTATATTTATATTATATAAAAGTATATATAATAAATATATTTTTAATAATAAATATATTTTTTTTTTTGTGTATACAAAACACTCATTTTTCACAATTTAATAAATTGTAATATACATTACATAATAATATTTAAAATATGTATATTTTCTTACATTGTTTATACAATTTACATAAATATAAATATAATTAATATACATCCCCCCCCAACACACATACTACATACATCATCCACACTTACACACAAAACACACACCCACACACACACACACAACACCAAAAACCACCACACACACACACGAAACACAAACACACCACCACACACACACACACCAACACACACCACCCCCAACACACAAAAATACACACACACCAATGTGTGTGTGTATTCTATTTTAAAACAAATTTTATATACATTTATATCCCAATAGGGGCTGCTTTACTCATACACACATGTATATATATATTAAAATATATATATATATTTTAAATAAAATTATTTTAAATTATTTAATAATACAAACGTAAAAACACACCACACACACAAAACACACACAAAACAACACACCCACACCACACACACACGACACCACCACAGACACACACACCACACACACACACACACCCCACACACCCAAACAAAACCACACAATTATATATAATATATATATATTAATATATATATATATATATATATTATACCTATATATATATAATATATATATATATAATTATTATATATATAATTAAATATAATATATATAAAATTATATATTGTGGTGGTGTGGGGGTGTGTGTAGGTGTGTTGTGGGGTGTGGGACATTTGTGCCCACCCAGCGAGTTTTGTGAACTCTTGGCGACTGTTTCATACCCCGGGATGGAAGTTTTTCCTCTCGGTTACGTCGGCTTTTTTTCCCTTTTTGTTTATTTTTAGGCAAAGGTTTTAATGGCTCTATGTTGATGTCCTAAAATTTGAGTTGTCGCACGACTTAATTCTGAAGCCGCGTCCCTGTGTGACTTTTTGAAGATCTCTTTTGGAACTCGGCGTGTTTTAGGGGTGGAAAACATCCTGCGTTAGAACCATTTTTTACACCTAAATTTAGAAGTCGTGCCCCTGCCCGATTCTTCTGAGGATTCCTCTTTAAAACTGGGCATGTATTAGGGGTGCGAAACTTCCCTGCGGTAAAAACCCCTTTTCAGATGTCAAGTCCCGGGGACTCGCAACCAAAACACGAGAGGCAACTAGAAAAAGGTTTAACAAATCTGTTTTTTTATTGTTTTTTAGAGTTGCGGTCTGTTAGTTTTCCGAATTTGGAGAATGCATCTTTTGCTAGCCCGTTTCTGTTTTTTGTTTTTCCTTCTTGAAATGAGCATCAAAGTGACAAGACCCTACTGGCATAAAAAAATCGGACTCCTATTTTTCATTTTATTTTATTTTTTTTGCACGGATTGAAACCTTTTTGCTAAATATCGTTTTCAAAAGAAAGCCCATGACTTTAGATTTTATCTAGCAATAATTTTTTTAAAGGTTTTGACCAAAAATGTCCTAGAAAATTTTTCCCAATCTAGTGCCCCCCTCTCTTTAAGCCGGAGATACTATAACCCGTTGTACCACGAGAAAAAAATTTTTTTAGCTAATTTTTTTTTCAGTATCTTGACCCTGGGTGATTCCAATGGACTACACCCTTTTAATTTCCCCTTTTTTAAACCAAAAACCATTTTAATAGCGTGCAAAATAGTTTTAAACAAAAAGGGAAAGATCTAAGTTTAAATAAAGATTAATGGGAAGCGAAGGTCACAGTAAGGGAAAGACGAGGAGACAAAATATGTATAGAAAAAGGGGGAAAGACAGGGGTTTTGAGATATCCCAGACTTTTTCCATTTTTAATGCGAAAAAATCCCCAAGGGGTACGAAGAAAGGCGGAGTCAAAAAAGAAGGCAAAAATTAAATGATATATGCCGACGGGGTTGTTTTGAGGGAGAAACATAACAGGGGTCCAGCAGTTTGTGAAACCCATAGATGAAGCTGCGTAGAAAAGGCCTAAAACAATTTTAAATAAAAAGAAACGATGATGATTAGAAAAGGGAAGAACCCGTGTTAAAATTTTTTTCTCATAACAACTAACTAGAACAAAAAAAATAAATTCCCAATATCTTTACGTATCATAAAAGAAGAGGAAAATATCAAAACGAAGTCTCAAAACAGAAGGAAGGCTAACAAATCCTTCCCGAAAACGATTAGCTACTACCAAAGGCACTCCAATGAATGAAAGAAAAAATGAATCTGAAAAAGGGACATATAACATTCACAAACATTTTTTGATATATACTACACACATATAGTACAACACCCCCACACACACATAATTTTTTGTGTGTGTGACATATTTATGTGTGTGTGTGAACACATATATGGGGTGGGGGGGTGTGTTTTTGTGGGGTTTTTTTTTTTTTGGGGGGTTTTTTTTTTCCCCCCCTTTGTTTTTTTTTTTTTTTTTTTTTTTTT
>NW_023659847.1:17500-20478 GCF_015228065.2 Penaeus monodon | reverse complement strand
CCTGTCATCCCGGGCCCAGCATCGGCATGTCGGTCCACTGGGCCCGGCTTACCTCATCGGAAAAGCCTCAGTCATAGCTCCTCTCCTCCTGGCTGCCGCCACTTTGGAAAACCCAGATCAATCGGCGCGTCTCACTGAAAAACACAATCCCACTCTGAACCAATTGTTACGCCGGTCGCCTCGTCTCTCTGCCCCCAACACAAGGCAAGGCTAGGCGGGACGGCGTGCTATCCACAGGGTCGTGAACACTGAACGCTCCAAGAGGCACCGAAACCCAGGGTCCCAGAACACCAGGAGAGGAAACGCCAATTTGCGAGGCGGGGCACGAAGTAAACAAAAAATGACAGTCTTTCCTTTATTTACACAAGTTATTTACCCGTACACTTTTCTATAGGCACAATACAGGGGGAAACCAGCAGGGTCACACAGCACAATACAGCTTATAACAGGGCAACACCAGGTTTATCTCAGGTCACAAGGGCACACCACGAGGTCTTCACAGGAGCAGCCCCCAAAACTGCGTCTCTCGGCTTGTTCCTCCGCTCCTTGCTCACAGCCAGCTGCGTCATGTTTACCAGGTCCCTTCTTTGTAAAAACATGTTTCGCACAGAGACAAAGACCCACTGGCGTTTGCATTATTATTATTATGCCGTATTTTTTCTTTTTCTTTTTCCTTTTTACAAGCGGGACAGTCCAGTTGTTGGGACTGACAATATACACATTAAAATGGCTTGTGTTTGACCTGAAAACATCTTTGTTCTCTCATTCATCCTCTCCCCTTTCTTTATCCATCCTTCTTTACAATATAATAATTGATATATACTACACACACACACACACAACACACACACACCCCCCACACACAACACACACACACACACACAAAACACACACACACACACAAACACACACACACACACATGCATATATATATATATATATATATTTTATATTATACATATATATATATATATATATATATATATATATATATATATATATATATATATATATATATATATATATAATTATATTTATATATATAATATATATATATAAAATAAAATATATTTTATATATATATATATTATATATATATATATATTATTCTCTTCAACTTGCAAAGTTGAAGAGAAGTCAACGAGGAGACCGCAAAGGTTAGAATTTAGGAGAGGAATGTAAAAGAATTGCCAGGGTCGTGAGGTCGTAGAATTTACTCAAGATATGGCCGCATTGGCTGAAGTTGAATGGGAGAAGAAGAGACTGCAGAGGTCGAGGTAAAGAGGAGACAGAACAGTTCAAAGGCGAAGAATAGACCAAAAAAGGTTTATATTCGATGAAGAGACTTGAACAAACGGAAGACAAGAAAGGCAGAGTCAAGGAGAAGACCAAAGAGGATCTGATGCGACCAGAGTTTAAGAGGGAGTGAGATCAACCCGAGTGAGGAGACCGAAGAGGTCAGAAAACCAAAGGCGTCAGAGTTCAAAAGAGGCCGAAATAAACGAACCCGACGAGGAGGTTGGAGAAAAGGTCTCGAGGTAGGAGAGCAGAGCAAATAAGCAAAATAGGAGTGAAAAGGGGAAAATGAGACTAGGAAAATGAGTAAGAGGGCGAAAATGAAAAAGAAAAAGGTCGTAGCCCAAAGGAAATTAAGAGGCCGGAGTTGGGAGGTGGCCATGGAGGTTGAAGTCGCTGAAGATACTGAAGTCAACGAGAAGACCAAAGAAGTCAAATTTGAAGACGGAAGAAAGAAAGGGACAAAGGAAAAGAGATAGGAGATTAAGGAAAATAAGAAGCGGAAGCGTCGGAAGCGTCGTAATGTATTAAATAATAATTTTATATATTTTATTATATAATATATATATATATATATATATATATATATATTTTATATATTTAATCTATTTATATATATACATAAATATATATACATTATATTTTTTAAAAAAAACACGTACATGCATACATACATACATACATTATGTTATATATAATATATATGCGATGTACTCGAAGTATGGAGGAAGGATGTGATCGTGTTTAAACGGGACGGTCGCGAGGGGGAAGGCCGCGGAGTGGTCCTTTTTTCAGTCTGCAAAGGTGGGTTTTGTAGAGGCTAGTTTATTTTATTAAAATATATATTTGGGTGAGGGAAATAGGCCCTAGGAACTAGGTATTTCAATATATATAATTATATATATTATATTATATATATTATATTATATATATATAATACACACCACACACACACACAACACAACACCACACAACACACACACACACACCCCACACCCCCATATATATTAATTAAAAATATATTAATATATATATTATATATTTGTGTGTGGGGTGTGTGTGTGTGTGTGTTGTGTGTGTGTGTGTGTTGGTGTGTGATGTGTGTATATATTTAATATACCTATACACAAACGGGGCACACACCACACACACCACACACACACACACACACACACACACACCACACACACACACACCACCACACACACAACACCCCCCGCGCGCACCACACACACACCACCCCACCACCACACACACACACACCCAAACACAACCACACACCCAATATATATATAATATAAATTTATATATATATATAATATATTATATATAATACACAAACATATGTTAAAATCCCCACACCACACACACCCCACAACCGCTAATTTTACGTATTATGTAACATATCGAAATATAAGTGGGTGGTGTGTGGGGTGGTTTTTGGTGTGTGGGTATAATAATATGTTTTGTGTTTATATATATATATAAATATATATATAATTTTTTATTATATTATATGTTTTTGGGTGTGTGTGTGTGTGTGTTGTGGTGTGTGTGTGTGTTGTGTGTTGTGGTGTGTGTGTGTGGGGGCTTTTGGGGTGTGTGTGTGTGTGGGTGTGTGTGTGTGGGGTGTTTTGTGTGTGTGTGTGTGGGTGGTGTGTGTTGTTCGTTTGTTTATAGGT
>NW_023659846.1:2500-20481 GCF_015228065.2 Penaeus monodon | reverse complement strand
TGGGGGGAGGGTTTGGGTTTTAAAAATTTTTTGAGGTTTTGTGTTTTTTTGGTGTGTGGGGGTTAAATGGATTGTTTTTTGGTTGGGGTTTTTTTGTTTTTTTTTTTGTGTTTTGTTTGTTGTATGTTTGGGTTTGATTGTGAATGTTTGTTGTGATTTGTGATGATGTATTTGATGTGATGATTGTGTTTTGATTTGATTGTTGTGTAAATAGTAAAGTGTTTGTTGATGTTGGTGTTGTGTTGTTTGATTGGTTTGGTGTTGTGTGTTGTTTGAGTTGTGTGTAGGGTGATTTGTTGTTTGTGTAAATTTGGATGTTATGGGGGAATTTGGATGTGATTTGAGTTGTTTTGTGTTTGATGGGATTTTGGGGTGTGAGGGTTGTGGGTGATGGTGTGATTTTTGTTGTTTTTTGTGGATGATGTTGGTTGTTGGGAATGATGGTGTTTTGGGGTGTTTTGATGTGTTGTGTTTGGGGTTGTTTTTGATTTGAATGTGTGTGGTTTTTTTGTGTGTTTGTTGTTGGAAATTGTTTGTGGATGATGTGGTTGTAAATGGATGTTTTGTGTGTGTGATGATTGTTAAATGATGTGAATGTGTTTGTGGATTAGATTGATGTTGGGGATTGGATTGGTTGTGGATTGGGGGATTGATTGTGATGTGGAATTTTTGTTGGAATGTGTTGATTTTGGGGTTGTGAGGGTTGGGGTTTGGTATTTTTTGTTTTTTTGGGTTGATGTGAATGTTTTGTGATTTGGTGTGGATGTGATTTTGTGTGTTTAAATTGATGGTAAATTGTGTGTTTGTTGGTTTGATTGGTGTTGATGTGATGTGTGTTTTTGTTTTGTTTTGGGTGTTTGTTTGTTGTGAGGGTTGTTTGGGAAATTTTATGTGATTTGGATTTGGTGTGATTTGGTTTGTGATTGTGTTTGGATATTTGATTTTGTGTAAATTGAGTTTGTGATAAATAAATTGTTGGATTTTTGGTTTGATGTATGTTTTGTGAATTGTAAATGTTGATTGTGTTGTGTATTGGTGTGTTTGATGTTGATGTTGGTGTGTGATTTGTGAATGTTGTATGTGTTTTGTTTGATTTGTTGAATGTTTGATGATGTTTGTTGGGATTTTTGATGATGTGTTGGTTGATGTGTGTGTTTTTGTTGTTGATTGTGTGGATGTGTTATTTGTGATTGTGTTTGTTGTGGTATGTGATGTTGAATGTGTGATTGTGATGTGATGTATGTGTTTGTGTTGAGTTGATTTGTGTGTGATTGTTTTGTTGAATGTTTGTTGTTGTTTGTTGAATTTGTGGTGTTGATGATTGATTGTAGATTGTTTGTGATTTTGGATGTTGTGTGTTGTTGTTGTGATTGATTTGTTGATTGTTGTGTTTGTTGTGATTTGATGTGTGTGTTTGTTTTGGTTGTGATGATGTTGATGGTGATTGTTGTGGATTGGATTTTGTGAAATGATTTTGATAATTTGTTTGATGTTGTGTGTTGTTGTTGTTGTTTTGATGGTTTTGGATGTTGATTTGTGTGTGATGGAAGTGTGTTGTTTTTTGGGATTTGTGTTTGTGTTGAATTGTGTTTGTTGATGATTGTGTGTTGTGTGTGTGTGTGTTGTGTGTTTGTATGATTTGTTGGATTTGTTTGATATGTGTGTTGATTGTTGGTTGATTTGTTTGTTTTGAATTTGATTTTTGTGTGATGTTGTGATTTGATTGTGGTGATTTTGTGATTTGTTGTGTGTGTTGTGTTTGTGTTTGTTGGTGATTTTGTTTTGGGAGATATTGATTGTGTTTTGTGTGTTGTGATTGTGTGGGTATTTGTTTGTTTGGATTGTTGATTGTTGTGTTGTTTGATTGTTGTGTTTTTGAATTGTGGTTTGTTGTTTGTTGATGTTTGTTGTTTGATGTGTGTTGGATGTGATTTGGGATTTGATTGTTTGTGGTGTGGATGTGTTTGTTGGTATGTATGTGTGTTTGTGATTTGTTGTGTGTTTTGTTGTGATGTGTTGGTGTGATGATTTTGTTTTGATTGTTTGTTGTTTGATTTTTGGATGTTTGTGGTTGATGATTGTGAATTTGTGTGATTGTTTTTGATGTTTGATGATGATGTGTTTGGTTGTATTTTGATGTGGTGATGATGTTTGTTATGTTGTTATTTGATTTGGATGTGATTTGTGTGTTTTTGATTTTGTTGTTGGGGTTTTGTGTTGATTTGATGTTTGATTTGTGTGTGATGTGTTGAAGTTGTTGTATGTGTGATTGTTGTTGTTGTTGATTGTTGTGTTTTTTGTGTGATTGTTTGTTTGTTGTATGTTGATTTTGTTGTTGGATGATGTTTGTGTGATTGATTGTTTGATGTGATGTGTGTGTTGATTGTTTGTTGATGAATGTTGTTTGAGATGTGGTGTGATTTGATGGTGAATGTGATTTGTGTGTGAGTGTGTTGTGATTTGATTGTGATGTTGTTGTGTTGATTGTGTGTGTTGTGTTTTTTGGTTGTGTTTTTTTGATGTGATGTTGTTTGTGGGTTTGTTGATGTGTGTGGATGAGATTGTTGATATTGATTTGTTAAAGTGTTGTTTGTTGGTGGAATGAGTGTGGATTGATGTTGATTGTTGATTGTGTTGTTTGAATTGTGATGTGTTTGTTGTGATTGTTGAATTGTGATGTTGGTTGTGATGAATTGTTGTGTTTGTTGATGTGTGTGTGATGTTTGTGTTGTTGTTTGTGATGTTGTGTGTTGTGTGTGTGTGGATTGTGTGATGATTTTTGTTTGATTTTGTGTGTGAATTGTTGGATGTGGATGGTTGTGATTTGTGAATTGTTGATTTTGATGTGATTTTGGAATTGTTGTGTGTTTTGTGATTTGTGATTTGTAATGTGTGTGTTGATTGGTGAATGATGTGTTGATTTGTATTGTGTTGTGTGTTTTGTGTGTGATGTTGATTTGATTGTTGATTGATTGATTTGTTGTGTTGATTTGTGTTGTGTGATGATTTGTGGTTTGATTTGTTTGTTGTGATGTGGGTGGTGTTGATTGTGATGTTTTTGATGTTTGATGAATGTGTGATAGGGTTGATGTGTTGTGATTGTTGTGATGTGTTTGTTGATGATTTTGTTTGTGTGTGATTGTTTGTTGTGTGTGTGATTTGTGTGATTTGATTTGTGTTGATATGTTTTGATAATGTTTGATGTTATTTTGATGTTTTGTGTTTTTGAGTTTGTGTGTTGGTGTGTTTGATATGGAATTGTTTTGTGGTGGTGTGAGTTGGGTGTTTATTGGTTTGATGATGGAATGTTGGTGTGTGTTGTGTTGTTTTGTGTTGATGTGATTTTGTGTGATTGATTTGTGATTTGATTGTGATTGTTGTGATTTGTTGATTGTGTTGTTTGTTGATTTTATGGTTTGTTGTGATGTTGATGTTTTGTGTTTTGGGTTTGTGTTTTTGATTTGAATGTTTTGATGTTGTTGTGTTTGTTGTGAATGTGATGTTGTGAGTGTTGTTGATTTGTGGTTTGTTTGTGTTTGTTTTTATTTTTGATGATTGTTGTTGATGAATTGTTTTTTGTTGTTTGATTTGTGATTGTGTTGTTGGTGTTGTTTGTTGTGATTGATGATGTTTGTGGATTGTGATGTGATTTTGTGGATTGTGTGATGTTGATGATTGATGTTGTGAAGATTGTTTTTTGATGTGTGTTGGAATTTTGTTGATTGTTGATGATTGGTTGATGTGATGATTTGTGTTTGATGTTTGATGTTGTTGGATGTTGTGTTGTTGGTTTGTGTGTATGATATTGTTGTGTGGTTGTTTGTTGATTGTTGTGTGGTTGTTGATGGATTGTTTTGTGATTGTGATGTGGTTTGTGATTTGTTGTGTGATTTTTGATTGGATTTTGTTTGATGTGTTGATTGTTTTTGTGTGATTGTGTGATTTGTTTTGATTGTGTGAATTATTGATTATGTTTGTTTGATGTTGTTGTTGGGTTAATTTGATTGTTGTTTTGTGAATGTTGTGATGTTGTGTGTTGTGTGTTGTGATTTGATTGTGTGATTGTTTGTTGATTGTGATATGTGATGTTGTTGGATGTTGATGTTGTGTTGTTGTGTTTGAATTTTTGTTGATGAGTTGTTTGTTTGTGTTTTGGTTGATGTTTGGTGGTGTTTTATTTTTTTGTGTTGTGATGTGTTTTTTGATGGTGTGTTTGATGATGTTGGTGTTGATTGTTGTGTGATGTGTATTTTTGTTGTTGATTGTTTGTGATTGTGTGATTAATTGTTTGTGATGTGTTTGATGTTGTTGTTGTTTTTGTGTTTTTGATAAATTGTATGATGTGTTGGAGGATTTGTTTGATTGTGATGAAGTTGTGTGATTGATTGTTGATGTGGTGTTTGTTTGATTGTTGTGTGTATGTTGTGGTGGTGTGTTTTTGATTGTTTGTGATGTTGTTGAGATTTTTGTGTGGTTGTGATTGTGTGTATGTTGAATTGTTTGTGTGGTTAAATTGGATGATGTTTGATGTTGTTGAGTGTTGTTTGGTTTTGGGTTGATTGTATTGTTTTGAATTGATGTGAATTGATGTGTGTAATTTTGTTGGATGGTTTTGTAAAGGGTGGATTGTTGTGTGATTTGTGTGATTTTGTTTATGTTTGATTTGATGTGATGTTGATTGTTTGTTTGTTTGATTGTTGTTTGTGTTTGTGATGTGAATTTTTGTTTTGTGAATTATTGTGTGAGTGATGATTTGTTTTGTTGTTGATTGTGTGTTTGTGTTTTGTTGTTGATGTGTTGTGTTGATTGTTTGATTTTGTGTTTGATTTGATTGTGTTGTGTTGATGTTTGATATGATTGTGTTTGATTTTGATTGATTTGTTGATTGTTGTGATGTGATTTGTTGTTATTGATGTGATTGTGGAATGAATGTGTGATGTGGTTGATTGTTTGATTGTTTTGAATGATTTTGTTGGATTTGTGATGATGTTTTGTTGTGATTGATTTGTGGATGATTGTTGATGTGATGTTGTATGATTGATGATTGTTGTGTGTTGTGATTTGTTGATGATGATGATGTGTTGTTTGATGATATTTTTTTTTTTTGATGATGTGATTTGATTGTGATGTTGTTGATGATTGTTTGTTGATTGTTGTTGATTGTTTGATGTGTGTTTGTTGTGTGATTTGTTTGATTTTTGTTGTGTTGTGAATTTTTGTTTTGTTTTTTTTGTGTTGATTGTGTTGTTTTTATGTATTTGTGATGTTATGATTGTTTGTGTTGTGTGATGTGTGTTTGGTGTGATGTTTGTATGTTGTTTTTGATTGTGATTTTTTGATGTTTGTGTGATGTTTTTGTGTGATTTGATTGGTGTGTTTGTGTGATTGTTTGATTTTTGTGTGATTGTGATGATTGTGTTTTGGATTTGTGAGTTGGGTGGTTGGTTTGGTGTTGTTGTGATGTTGGATGTTGATTGTTTGTTTGTGTTGTTTTGTTGTGTGTGTTGTTTTGTTTTGTTGATTTTTGATTGATTTTGAGTGATTGTTTTTGTGTGTTGTTGTTTGTATTTGTTGTGTTTGTGATGTGTTGATTGGATTGTTTTTGTGTTTGATTTGATTGTGTTTTGTGGATGTTTGATGTGTGTTTTGATGATTGTTGTTGTTTTGTGTGTTTTTTGTGGTTGATTGATTTTGATGATTGTTATTGATTGTGTTGATTTTTGATTGTGATGTTGTGTTTGATTTTTTGGATTTTTGTTGATTGTTGTTGTGATTGTGTTGATTGTTTTTTTTGTGTGTTGTGATGTGATGATTTGTTGTGTTTTTGTTGTGTTGTTTGTGATGTGATTTGTGTGATGTGTTGTTGATGTTTTGTTATTGTGTGATTGATGTGTGGGTTTGGGTTTTGTGTTGTGATGTTTTTTGTTTTTGTTGTTTGATTGATTTTGATTGAGTGATTTTTGATTATGTTGATGTGTTTTATTTGATGTTTGATTGTGTTTTGTGATTGTGATGTGTTTTTTTTTGTGGGTGTGTTGATTTTGTATTTGGTTGTTTGTTTGTTTTGTGTGATGTTTGATTTTTGTGATTGTTTTTGTTTGTTGTTTGTTTTGTGTGTGTTTGATGTGATTGTTGTTGATGTGTTGATGTTTTGTTGATTTGTTTTGTTGTGTTGTTTTGATGATTGTGATGTTGTGTGGTGTTTGTTTTTTTGTGTTGTTGTGTGTTGATTGTGTTGTGTGATGTTGTGTGTGTGTTTTTTGATTTGTTGTGTTTGATTTGGTGTGTTTTGATTTTGATTGTTGATGTGTGTGATGTTGTTGTGTTGGATTGTGTGGTTTGTGTTGTGTGTTTTTTTTGATTGTGTTTGTGTTGTGATTTGATTGTTGTGTGATTTGTTGTGTTTTGTTGTGTGTTTGTGTGATATGATTGTTTTGTTGTGATTTGTTGTTGTGTGTATTGTTTTTTTTTTTTGTGTTGATGTTGTGATTTTTTGTGTGATTGTTTGTGAATTTGGATTTGTTGTGTTGGTGTTGTTGATTTGTGTTTGTGTTGTTTGGTTTTTGTGTTGATTTGTGATGTGTGATGTTTTGGGTGTTGATTGATTGATTTGTTTGGTTGTGATTGTGTTGTGAATTGATGATTTGATGTTGTTTGTTGTGATGTTTGTGGTGATGATGTTGATGTTTGTGTGTTGTTGGTTTTGTTGTGATTGTGTTGTTGTTGTTTGGGTGTTGTTGTTGTTGATGATTGTTGTTGTGATGTTGATTGTTTGTGTTGTGTGTTGTTGATAAATGTGTGATTGTGTGTTTGTGTGAATTGGTGTTTGTGTTGTGTGTTGTTTTGTGAATGTTGTTGATTTTTGTTGATTGAATTGTTTGTTTGATGTGTGATTTTGGATGTGATTTGATTGAATTGTGAAGGGTTTTGTTTGGAATTTGATGTGTTTGTTTGTGTTGGTTGATTGGATTTGTGTTGTTGTTTTTTGATGTGATGTGTGTGATTGTTTTTGGATTGTTTGTGTTTTGTGTGTTGAGTTTTTTTGATTGTTGATGTGTGTTTTTGTTTGTGATTGATTGTTTGTGTGTTTTTGTGTTTTTGTGATGTGTTGATTGTGTTTTTGTTGTATGTGATTATTGATTGTGGTTGTGGATTGATGTTTGTTTTTTTTTTTTGGGTTGTGTGTTGATGTTGTGATTTTTGTTGTGTGAATTGATGTGACGTGATGATTTTGTTTGTTGAGTGTTGATTGTTGATTGTGTTGATTGTTGATTGTTTGTTGTGTGGTGGTTTTTGTGTGATGTGTTGATTTGTGTTTGTTGTTGTGTTTGTTTGTTGTTTGTGTTTGTGTTGATGTGTTTTTGAATGTTTTATGTGAATTGTGTGTTGTTTGTTGATGTGAATGTTTGATTGTTTTGTTTGATGTTTTGTGATTGTGAATTTTTTTGATTGATTTGTTGTGTTGTTGAATTTGATGTGTTGTGTTGGGGGAATTGATGTGTTTTGTTGTTGTTGTGTGATGTTGATTTGATGTTTGATTTGTTGATTGTGTTTTTTTATGTTGTGTTGTGATGTTTTGTGTGTGTGTTTTGATTTTGGGAATTGTTTGTTTGTTGTGTTGTGTGTTGATGATGATTGTTTGTTGTGTGTGTGTTGTTGATTGTTTTTGGGGTGTTTGATTTGTTTGTGTTTGATTGTTGATTTTGTGATTGTGTTGTGATTTGATTGTTTGGATTGTGTGTTTTGATTGTTTGTGTTTGAGTTTTTGGTTTTTTTGTTGGGGTTGTGTTTGATGTGAGTTGATTTGTGTTTGATGGTTTGATGTTGATTTTTGTTGATGGTTGTGATTGATGTTTTTTTGGGTTGTGTGATTTGATGGGTGGTTTGTTTTGTGTTGTTTTTTTGGGATGATTGTTGTTTGTGATTGTTGTTGTGTTGTTGATTGTTTTGATTGATTGATTTTTTGTTGTTTATTTTGTTGTTTTTGTTGTGATGATTGTTTGTTTTTTTGTGATTTGTTTTGTTTTTGTTGGATTTTGTGTTTTGTGTGATTTGATTGTGTTTGTTTTTGATTTGTGTGTTGTGATATTGTTTTGATTTGTTTGTTGTGTGTTGGTTTTTTTGTGGTGTGTGATTGTGTTGTTTTGTGTTGTTTGTTGATGTGTTGTTGTTTGTGTGTTTGTTTATTTGTGTTGTTTTGAATTTTTGTTGATGTTGATGATTTGTTGTGTTTGTGATGTTGTTGTTGTTTTGTGTTTGTTTGTGTGAGTTTGGTTGATGTTTATGAATATGAATTGATTGTTTTGTGATGTGTTTTGTTGTGTTGTTGAATGATGTGTTGTTGTGTTTGTGTTTGTTGAATTGGATTTTTTGTGATTTATTTGATGTGTGTGTGTTTGATGTTGATGTGTGATTTGTGGTGATTGTTTGTTGGTGTGTGATGTTTTGTGTGTTGTGTGATTGTATTGTATGATTGTGTTTGTTTGATTTTTTGTTGGTATTGTTTGGATGTTTTTTGATTGTGTTTGATTTGTTTTTGATTTTGGTTTGTTGTTGTGGATGTTGTGTTTGATGTGGTTTGTGTGTGATTGGTTTTTGATTTGGTTGGTGTATGATTTGTGTTTTGATTTGGGTGTGTTGTTGTGTGTTGTTGTGTTGATTGTGGGATTGGTGATTGATTTTTTGATTGTTTTTGTGGTTTTTTGTGTGTTGTTGTTTTTGATTTTGTTTGATGTTTGTGTTGTGATTTTTTGATTGTTGTTGTTGATTTTGATTTGATGTGTGTTGTTTGTGATGTGTGATTTTTTGATTGATTTGTGTTGTGTTTGTTTGTGGATTGTGTGTTGATGTGTTGTTGTTTGTTGTTTTTGATTGTTGTTGTGATGTTGGTTTTGGTTGATTGTTGTGTGTGATTGATTTTGTTTGTTGTTGATGTGTGTTTTGTGTTGTGATGTTTGTTGTTTGAGTTGGTGTTGTTGTGATGTGTGTTTTTGATGTTTTGTTGATTTTTTTTTAATTGTTATGATTTGTTTTTGATGTTGATGATGTTTTGATTTTGATTGTTGTGATGTTTTTGTGTTGTTTGAGGGTTGTGTGTTTGTGTGTTGTGTGGTTTGTGTTTTTTTTTTGTGTTGATTTGTTGTTTGTTTGTGATTGTTGATTGATGTTTGTGATTTTGATGTGTTGTTGGTTTTTTGGGTTGTTGGTTTGTGATGTTTTGTTGTGTGATGTGTTGATGTTTTTGTTTTTGAGGGTTGATTTTTGTTATTGTTTTGTTTGTTTTTTTTTGTGTGTGTTGTTGATTGTTGTGTGTGTGTGGTGTGATGATTGTGAATTTTTTGTTGAATTGTTTTTTTGATTTTGTGATTTGTTGTTTTGTGTTGATATTTGATTTGATGAATGTTTGTGTTTGATTTGGATGATTGTTTGTGTTTTGTTGTGTTTGTTGTATTTTTTGTTTTGATGTGTGTTTGGTTTTGGGGTTTGGTGGATTGTTTGTTGTTGTGTTGATTGTTTTGATTGTGTTGTTTGATTGTGTGTTTGTTGTTTGTGATTGTGTTTGTTGATTGTGTATTGGTTGTTGGATTATGATGTTGTTTGTTGTTATGATTTTTGATTTGTTTTTTGATGTGTTTTGTTGATGTGTTTTGATGTGTTTTTTGATGTTTGTTGTGTTGTTTTGATTTTGTTGTTGGTTGTTTTTGTGTGTGTGATTGTTTGTGTGTGTTTGTTTGTGTTGATTGTTTTGTGGTTGTTGTTGGTGTTGTTGTTGATTTGTGTTTGTGTTTGTTGATTTGTGATTTTTGTTGTTTTGTTGAGGGATTTTGAGTGTGTGTTGGTTGTGATTTGTTGTTTTGTTTGTGTTGGTGATTTGATTTGTGTGATTTGATGATTGGTGATGTTTTTGTGTGTGTTTGTGTGATTGATGTTGATTGTTTTGTTGATTTTTTTTGTTTTGATGTTTTTTTTTTTGTTGATTGTGATGGATTATGTTTTTTGATGTGATGTTGTTGATTTGATTGTTGTTTGTTGTGTGATTTTGTGATGTTGTTGTGTGAATTGTGTTATTTGTGTTTTTGTGTTTGATTGTGATGTTGTGTGATTTGATTGTTTGATGTGATTGATGAGTTTGTGTGTGTTGTTTTTGTGATTGTGTTTTGATTTGTGATGATTGTGTGTATTGATTGATTGTGTGGTTTTTTTGTTTGGTTGTGTGAATTTGTTGTTTGATTGTTTGTGTGTGTTTATTTTGGGTTGATTGATGATGTTGTTGTGGTGTTTGTTTTTGTATGTGTTTGATTGTTTGTGTGTTGATTTTATGTTGTTTTTGTGATTGTGTGATGATTTTTTTTTTTTGTGGTTGTTGATTTTTGTGATTTGATTTGTTGATTGATGTTGTTGTTTGTGTATGTGTGTTGTGATTTGGATTTTTGATTGAGTGTGTTGTGATGTTGATTGTTGATTTGTTGGTTTGTGTGTGTTGTGTTTGTGTTTTTTTTTGGTTGAATTGTTTGTTGTGATTTGTTGTGTTGTGTGTGATTTGTGTTGTGTTGTTGTGTTTTGTTTTGTGTGTGTTGATTTTGTGTGTGTGAGGGTTGTTGATGTTGTTGTATGTGTTGTGATTGTTTTTGTGTTGTTGTTTGTGATTGATTTGATTGTTGTTGTGTGATGTGTGATTGTGTGTGTTGTGTGTGATTGTTTGATTGATGTTTGATTTGGAGGGTTATTTGTGATTGTTTTGTGATGTTTTAATTTTGGTTGTTTGTTGTGGATTGGGTTTGGGTTTTTGTTTTGATTTGTTATTGTTGATTTTGTGTTTTGTGTTGTTGATTTGTGTTTGTGATTTTTGTTGTTTGATTTTTTTTTTGTGTTGGATTGTTTGTGTTGTGTGTTTTTGATTTGTGTTGATGTTGTTTGTTGTTTGTGGTTTTGGTGTTGTTTGTGTGTTTGTTTTGATTTGTGTGATGTTGTTGTTTGATTGATTTGGTTTTTGTTGTTGTGTTGATGTTGTGTTGTTTGTTTGGTTTTGATTGTTTGTTAGACTGTTGTTGTGGGTTTGTGATTGAATGTGTATTGTTTGTGTGTTGTGTTGTTTGTTGTTTGATTTGATTGGTTTTAGTTGTTTTGTTGATGTGATTGATTGATTTGTTGTTGTTTTGTTTTTGATGATGTGTGATTGTTGTGTTGATTGATGTTGTGATTGTGTTGTTGTTTGATTTGGTTGAGTTGTTGTTTTTTGTTGGGATGTTTTATTGTTGTTGTGATGTTTGTGTTGATTTGTTGTGATGGTTTTGATTTGTTGTTGTTTTGATTGATTTTTTTTGTGGATTTGTGTTTGTTGTGTTGTTTGGTGTGATTTGTGTGTGTTGTTTTGATTGTTGTTTGTGTGTGTTTGTTTGTGATGTTTTGGTTGTGTGTGTTTATTGATGTTTGATTATTTGTTTGTTGTGTTTGGTGTATTTGTTGTTTGGTTTGTTTGTTTTTATGTGTGATGATTTTGATTTGTGTGTTTTGATTTTGGTTTGTGTTGAGTTTGTGATTTGATTTTGATGATTGTTGTGTTTGTGTGATTTTTGATGTGTTTTGATGATTGGTTTGTGATTTTGATTTGTGTGATTGATGTTGTGTGTTTGTTTTTGTGATTTGTGTGTGTTTTGTTTGGATGTTTTTGTTTTGTGTTGTGGTTGTGTGTGTTGTTGTGATTTGTGTGATTGTGATTGTTGTTTTGTGTTGTGTTTGTTTGGTAATTGTGTTGTGTGTTGTATTGGATGTGATGTTGTGGTTTGTTTTTTGTTGATTGATTTTTTTTTTTGTTTTGTGTGTGTGTGTTTGTGATTGTGAGTTTGTTGTTGTGTGTTGTTGTTTGTGATTGGATGATTGTTGATGTTTGTTTGATTTTGTGTGATATTGTTGATTGGTTGTTGTTGAGTTGTTTTGTTTTGTGTGATGTGTTTTGTGTTGATGTTGTTGTGGTTGTGTGTTTGTGATTGTGTTGATTTGTTTGATTTTGTTGATTGATTTTTTGGTGTTGTTGTTTTTTGATTTTTGTGTTTTGATTTGTGTTGATGATGATGTGAGTTGTGTGTTTGTGATGATTTTGATTGTGTTGTGTGTTGTTTGGATTTGTTGTTTGTGGTTGAATTGTGATTTTGAGAATGTGATTTGATGTGTGGATTGTGTTTTTTTGTTTGATTTGTTTGGGGTTGGTTTGTTGTGTTTGTTTGTGTGATGATTGTTGTGTGAATTTTGGGTTTTGTGTTGTGTGTTTGTGTTTGATGTTTTGTTTGTTGTGTGATTGTGATTGATTTTTTTTTGATGTTGTGATTTGTTTGATTTTGTTTGATGTGTGTCGTTGATGTGTTTGATGGATTTGTTTTTTTGTTGATGAATTTGTGTGTGTTTTTTGATTTTGTGTTGTTGATTTTGTTTTTGTTGTGTGGATTTTGTTTTTTGATTTGATTTTTTTGTGTTTTTGGGTTTGGAATTGTTTGATTTTTGATTTGTTTTGTGATTTGGGGTTTTGTTTGTGATGTGTGTGTTGTTTGTTTGTTTGTGTGATTGTTTGTTTTGATGATTTGTTTGTTGTTTTGATTTTGATGTGATGTTTTGTTGTTTGTTTGTTGATTGATTGATTTTTGATTGTTGTTGTTTGTTTGTGGTTTTGGATTGTGTTATGATGGTTGAATTGTGTTTTTTGTTTGGGTGTTGTGTGTTGTTTGTGATGGTTGTGTGATGATTGTTGTGTTGTTGTTTGTTGATTGATGTTGTTTGTTTTTGAATTTGTTGATATTTTTTGATGATTGTTGTGTTTTGGTTGTTTTGTGTTTGTTTGTGTTTTTGTGATGATGTGTTGTGTGAATGATTGTTGTGTGAGGGTTGTTGATTTGATGTTGGTTGTTGATTTGTTGTTTGTGTTGTGTGTGTGATGATTGGGGTTTTGTGATGATTGTTTGTGATTTGGTTGAATTGTTTTGGGTTTGTTGTTTGGTTGTGTTTAGTTTTGATGATTGTGATTTTTTTTGTTGTTTTGTGTTGTTTTGTTTTGTGTGTTTTTGTGATATTTGTGTTTGTGTGTTGTTGTGTTGATTGTTTTGATTGGTGTTTGATGTTTTGTGATTTGTGTTGTGTGTGATGGTTGTGATTTTGATTGATTGTTTTGTTTGTTTGTGTTGATTTTGTTGTTTTTGGATTGTGTTGTGTGTTGATTTTGTGTGTTGATGTGTGTTGTGATTGTTTTGATTTTGGTGATTTGTGATTTGTTTGATTTGGTGGTGTGTGATTTGTTTGTGTGTTTGTTTTGATTGATTGTTGATTGGATGTGTGATTGTGTTATTGATGTTGTGATTGTGATGTGAGTTGTTGTGTGTTTTTTGTTGATGATGTGTTTTGTTGATTGTTGATTGTTGTTGATGTTGTTGATTGTGATGTGATTGTTGATGTGTATTGTTGTTTGTGTTGTGTTTTTGTGTTTTTGATGATGATTTTTTGTGTTGTTGATGTGATGATGATGGATGATTTGTTGTTGTTTTTTTGTTTGTTTTGTGTGTTTTGTTGGTGTTTGTTGTGATTGTTTTAGGGTTTTGAGTTGTGTGTTGTTTTGATTTTGTGATTTATGTGTTTTGTGATTGTGTGTTTGTGAGATGATTTGTGTTTTGTGTGTTGATGTTTGTGTGTGATTTGTGTTTTGATGTTTTGTTGATTGTGTTGATAAATTGTTTGTTGTGATTGAGTGTTTGTTGTTGAATGTGTTTGTTGTGTTTGGTTTGTTGTTTTGAGGGTGATTTGATGTTGATGTTGTTTTGTTTGTGTTTGTGTGGTTGATTGTTGTGTTTGATTGTGTGTGTGGTTTGTTTGTTTGTGATTGATTGTTGGTTTGGGGTTGATGTTGTTTGGTTGTGGATTTGTATTTGATTGATTGTTGTTGTTTGTTTGATTGATTTGGATTGTGTTATGTGTGAATTTGTTGATTTTGTTGTGATTGGATTGTTGTGTGAATGGATGTGTTGATTTTTGGTGTTGATTGTTGATTTGTGGTTTGTTGTGTGATTGTTGTTTGATATGTGTTGTTGTTGATTTGATGATGTGAAGTTGTGTGTGGATTTGTTGTTTTGTTTTTTTGTTTTTGATTGTGATTTTGTGATTTGTTTTTTTGTTGTGTGTGTGTGTTTTGTTTGTTGTGATGTTTTTGTGTTGTGATGTGTGATGTTGATTGTTTTTTTGTTGATGTTGAGTTGTGTTGATGTTTGATTGTGTTTGTTGATTGGTTTTTGTGTTTGTGATGTGTTTGTTGTGTGTGATTGTGATGTGATTTGTTGTTTGATGTGGTGTGTTGTATTGTTGTGTGTTGTTGTTTGATGTTTGTTTGTGTTTTGTGATGTGTTGTGATTGTGTTTGTTTTTTTTTGTTTGTTGGGTTTATTGGGTTTGTTTTGATTGTTGGAGATTGTGTTGATTGTTGTGATGATTGATTGGTTGTTTTTTGTTTTGTTGTGATTTGATTGTTTGTTTTGATTTGTGTTTGTGATGTTGTGATGATGTGTTTTGTTGTGTTGTTTTGATGTGATGTTTAGTGTTGAGATTGTTTTGTGTTGTGTGGTGTTGTGATTTGATTTGATTTGGTGTGATTGTGGTTGATGTGTTTGTTGATGTTGATTGTGTGTTGTGATGAATTTGATGATGTGTGGTTTGTTGTTGTTGTGTGTTTTGTTTGTTTTGTATTTTTTGTTTGTTGTGGATTTGTTTTGTGTTGTGTTGGGTGATTGTTGTGTTTTTGTTTTTGATTTGTGTTGTGTTGTTGTTTTGTTTGATTGTGATGTGTTGTTTGTTGTTTGTTTTTTGATTTTTGGTGTTTGTTGTGTGTGTATTTGTTTGTGTGTGTTGTGATGTGTTGATTTTTGGTTTGTGGGGGTTTGTTGTGTGATTGTTGTGTGTTGTGATTGATTGTTGTGATTTGTTTGTGTTTGATGATTTTTTGTTTTGTGTTGATTTTTGTGATTGTTTGTTTGTGATTGTGTTGATTTTGTTGTTTAATGTTGTTTGTTTGTGATTGATTTTGTTGGATTGATGTGTGTTGAATTTTGATTGTGGTTTGTTATTGGTTTGAATTTTTGATTGATTTGTTTGTTGATTTGTTTGGGTTGGGTGTGATGTGTTGTTGTGATTGTTGTTTGTTGTTGTTTGTTGTGTGTGTTGATGTTTGTTGTTGGTTGTTTGTTGTGTTGTGTGATGTGTTTTGATTGATTTGTGGTGATTTGTGTGTTGATGTTTTTGTGTTGGTGTGATTTGATGTTTGTGTTGATGTTGATTGTTGTGATTGTGATGTGATTTTGTGTGTGTTTTTTTTGTGTTGGGATGTTTGTGTTGATTTGATGATTGATGTTTGTGTGTTTTGTGTTTGTTTGATTATGTTTTGTTTTTGATTTGTGTTTGTTGATGTTTGATTTGTTGGTTTGTGATGTTTTGATTGTTGTTTTTGGGTTTGTTGTTTGGTTTTGAGTGTGTTGTTTTGTTTTGTTTGGTTGTTTTTTTGTTGTGGTTTGTTGTTTTGTTGTGTTGATTGTTTTATTGTTGTGTGTGTGTGTTTGATTGTTGATTGTTGTGTTGTTGTTTTGTGTTTGTGTTTGTTTTGATGATTTGTGTGTGATGTGAATTTTGTTGTTTTTGATTGGATGTGTGTTTGGGGTTGGTGTTTGTGTTTGATGTTTGAGTGTTGTTGTTGTTGTTATTTTTGTGTGATTTTGTATTTTTTTGTGTTGAGTGGTTTTTTTTTGAGTGTGTTTTTGTGTTTGAGATGTTTTATGTTTTTGTGTTTGGTTGTGATTTGTTTTGTGATGTTGATTTGTTTGATGTGATTTGTTTGATTTTGTGTTTGTTGTGTTGTGTTTGTTGATGTTTTGAGATGGATGTGTTTGAATTGTGTGTTGTGTTTTGTGTGTGATTGTTGATGTTGTTTTGTTGATTTGATTTTGTGTGATTTTGTGTTTTTTTGTTGTATGATTGATGATGATTTGTTGAATTGATTTTGTTGTGTTTGTTGATGTGTTGATGTTTGTTGATGGTTTTGATTGTGATTTGATTGTGTTTGATTTGATTTGTTGTTTTGTGTTGATTGTTTGATTTGTGTTGGTGTTGTTGATTTGATGTGTTGTTGTGTTTGATGTGTTTGTGTGTTGTTGTGATGTGTTTGTGAGTTGTTTGTGTGATTGTGTTGTTTGTTGTGTGTTTGGTGTTTTGTGTTTGGTGATGATTGGTGATTGATTTGTGTGATGTTTTTGTTTGTGTTGATGTTGTGTGTTTTGTGTTGTTGTGTGTGTTTGAGTGTGTTTTTTTGATGTTTGATTTGGATTTTGTGTTTTTGTGTTTGTGATGTGTGATTTGTTGTTTGAATTGAGTTTTTTGTTTTGTTTTTTTGTGTTTGTGATGGTGTGATGTGATTTTGTTATGTTGATTGTTTGTGTTTGTTGTTATTGATTTGATGATTGTGATTTTGATTGTGTTGTTGATTTGATTGTGTGTGATGATTGTTGATTGTGTGATTTTGTTGTTGTTGTGTGATTGATTGATGTTGATGTTGTTTGGTTGTTGTGTGTATTGTGTGATTTTGATTTTGATGGTGTTTGTTTTTGTTTGATTTTTTTTGGGGTTTGATGATTGTTTTTTGTGTTTTTGATGTGGTTTTGTTGTTGATTTGTGTGTTTTTTTGTTTGATGTTTTTGATGTGTTTTTTTTGTTTTGTTGTTTGTTTTGTGTGTTGATTTTGTGTTGTTTTGATTGTGTGTTGATGATTGTTTGTTTGTTGATGTTTGTTGTTTGTGTGTTGTTGTGATTGTTTTGTGATTTTGAATGTTATTGATGATGATTTGAATGTTGATTGGTTGTTTTTGATTTTGATTGTTGAATGTTGATTGTGTGATTTGAGTTTGGGTTGAGTGTTGTGTTGTGAGATGTTTGATTTTGTTGATTTGTGTGTGGTTTGTTGTGTTTGATTGATGAATTGTGTGGTTGTGATTTGATGTGTGTTTTTTGATGGTTGTTTGAATGTGAATGATTGTGTAGTGTTTTTGTTTTGTTTTGTTGATGATTGAATTGATGATGTGTGATTGGAATTGAATGGAATTGTTTGTTGATGTTGGTGATTTGTGATTGATGATTTTTTGTTTGGTGATTTTGTGTTGATTTGAGATGATTTTGATTTTTGTGATTGTGATTTTGATGTTTGTGATGTTTTGAATGATTGATTTGTTGTTGGTGTTTGTGTTTTTTTGTGATGAATTTGATGTGATGTGTTGTTTTTTGTTGTGATGTGTTTATTGTTGGTTTTGAGTTTGAGTTGATTTGGTTGTGAGTTGTTGTATGTGATTGATTTTGAATTGTTTTGGATGTGTTGATGTGTTTGTTTGTGTTGAGAGTGATTTTGTTGGTGATTGATTTGATGTTGATTTTGTGAATTGATTGAGATTTTGATGATGTTGGTTGTGAGTTTTTTGATTTTGTGTGTGTTGATGTGATGTGTTTGAATTTTTGTGTTGGTTTGATTTTTGTGTTTTGTGATGTTGTTTGGGGATTTGGGTGTGTGTGATTTTTGTGTTGAATTTGATTGAGTGTTTTGTTGTTGTGTGTTGTTGTTGTTGATTTGTTGTTGTGATTTGTTGTGATTGAATTTTTTGATGGTGTTTGATTGTGTGTATATTGTGATTTGTTTGGTTGATGTTGTTTTGATGTTTTGATGTTTGTGTTGTGATTGTGGTTGTTGATGTGTTGATTTATTTGATGTGAATGAATGATTGTGTGATTTTGTGTTTGATTTTGTTTTTATTGATGTGATTGATGTGATGTTGTGTTGATATTTTTGGATTTGTGTTTGATGTGTTGTTTGGTGATGTTGATTTTTTGAATGTTGTTGATGTTTTTGTTTGATGATGTTTGATTGTTGTTTTGTTTTGATTGTTTTTGATGTTTGTTGTTGATGTGTTGTTTTTTTGA
>NW_023659845.1:7500-15000 GCF_015228065.2 Penaeus monodon | reverse complement strand
ATATATATATAATATTTTTTTTTTTTTTTTTTTTTTTTTTTTTTTATATATGTTGTGTGTTATATATAAATGCACTACCATATATACATATACTTATATATATATATATATATATATATAATATTATATTATATTTTAAAATATATTATATTTTAGTTATTATAATATATATATATATTATATAATATTAATTATAATTTTGTGTATTATTTATATATTGTTAAAAGAAATTAATTATATATAATATATATATATTTTTTATTTTAATATTATTAATATATATATAAAATTAATATATATATATATACATGGTGTGACCACCACCCCAACTAAACCTTTTTCTCCGCTCCCCCTCATGGTCGTCCTTACCTTCCTTCCCTTCGTCTCCCTGACCCCCTTTTTTGTTCTCGTCTCCCTGTATCTATATTTTCTCCCCCTTTCCACTCTCTCCGCAGTTTTTTTTCTGTTCTGTTTCTCTTCTTTTTCTCTAGTTTTTCTCTCTCACTCATTCCTTTGTTTATTTCGTTCTTCATCTTTTCCTATTTTCACTTTCTATCTTAACGTTTTTTTCTTTATTCTTGCTTTTTAATGGTAATCCCCTCCCCCCACCCGTCTTCTTTTTTCTTATTCCTTCTTTTTCGATTCGCTGTTCTGTCTTCCTCATCCCATCCTTCTTCCTGGCGTTTCTTCCTCATCCATTCCTTTCGTTCATCTTTCCTCTGTGATCTACGTTATTTTCTACCCTTCCTTTTCTCACGCTAATCTCCTCCTCGTTTCCTAATTTCTCCTATTCCATCAGTATTCTTTTTGACCAATTTCTCTCTTTTCATCTCTTCGCTTGCGTCATTCTTCTCATTTTCGATCTTCTTTTCAAGCTTCGGTTCCCGCACTTTCCACGTCGTTCCACTCTGATACCGTACCTGCCCCTCTCGACTCCCCGAATCCGTGCGTAATCCAGAGGGCGGTACTCAGACACGTTGCAGATGATTCCTGCCTACACAAACAACACGAGCACACGCTATTTTGCTACTAAACCTTGATATTTATAAAATGAGTGTTAATAACATTTAGTTACTGTGTTTGTCGATTTCTCCCCCCCGTGCTTCGAACGGTTCGAGCCTCTCGAGGGGCGAATAAGGGAGATAACGATCTTTTCCTTTACATTTTTTTTCATTCATTCCTTAAGATCAAATGTGAATAATATGTAGCAGATCTATTACTTTTACACAACGTTTTTTTTATGAATGTATTTTCGTAATATTGAACCCCTCCACTATCTTATCGTTAAATCTGTATTTTACAGTTCTCCAGAATTTTTATTACTTTATAAATAACTTAATCAACAGATTAAAGTCACTTGTTACACAAGTTTTATTTTATCTACAATATATATGTATATATATATATATATATATATATATATATATATACATATGTACATATATATATATATATATATATATATATATATATATATATATATATATTGTTACGCCGACCGCCTGTCTCTCAGCCACCAACACAAGGCAGGCTAGGCAGCCTGCTCTGACATATCTAAACCTGAAACAAACTACAGAAAATTTAAATAAAATCAGTTCTCAGAAACACAAAAATCTTTCATCAGCGGGCTTTTTTCGCCTCGCTGGGGTCCTCTGGAGGAGGTGTGGGCGGTGGTAGATTGGCAGGGGCATCCAAGTGGTACCCCCTCCCCCAAAACCCTGGCCAGGGTCACCACTGCTCTTTTGCTCGCCCTCCCGCCCCAAATGCCGCCTCACCGGGCCCAGTGTCTGTCACGTCCTCATCCCCCCGCTACGGGGGCAACGTCTCTTCTTTTTCACCAGGGCCCCCAGGAATAGCTTCCTGACCCTTTGGTAACGCCACACCGGTCCAGTGGACAACAACGGTTTTCCCCCTCTGCGAATTCGTAGGGAATCAAGAGGGCCGCTCCCAACCGTGTAGGGCCCCTTCCCAGGGGCTTGTGCTTGGGCGAGAGCCCTCGTTTCCCGACGCGGGTTATGCAGCCACACTCTGTCACCTAGTTTGTACCTCACTTCCCTCATGCCCGGTCTGGGCCCCTCCTACAGGGCATGGCCGGCTCCTTGAGCTTCCCACGAATCGTGGGTGCACCTCCCCCCGGTTACGGCGCTGGGGAAGGGTCCCCCCGGGAAGCCCGGCAGCGGCCCCCCACCAAAACCCAAATCCTTGCTCCCCGCGACTCTTCTGGATCTCCATTCCTCACAAGGCCCAGCTTTGCCCAGCTGGCACCTTCTGGGCCTTATGGGAGAAGTTAGTACCAACCGTAACAAACCCCTCCCCGGCCCAACAAGCTCCGCCCAACCGCTAACATCACCAGCTGCATTTTTGGGGGGCCTCCACGGGCCCCTCTACTCCCGCATCACTCTTACAGTCACACCGGTTTCTAACTCTGCCCCTGGGGAAAGGGTGCGTCGTCAGCCGTAACTCCCTCTCCAGAAAAACCTCTGGAAAAAGGGCACATCTTCCCGTGCACCATCACCACTTCCGTCCAAGGTCGACCCCCACCCTTATCTGGTCAGGTAGCAAGACCCACAAGCAGTGCTCGTCCAGACGGCCACATACACCGGCAGCCGGCACCGTGCTGCCCACGGCCAAATACGAGCCTCCCGGGCCCCCTTGACTGCCAAAAGCCCCTGACACCACACAGTCCTTGGTGGGGGTCGGGAAGTTGCATAGGGGCCAAAACAGGCCGCACTAGGGTCTTCCAGCCCCATGTCCACTACTGAGCCCTCCACCTGCATCGGCTGTTCGACGGCAGCTTACCAAAGTGGGGCCCCCGGGGAACTGGGCCTGGGTTTTTTTTTGGCCCCCCTTCCCCAGAGTTTTCCGCCTCACCGCTTCCTTACCTTAAGACATGCATTCGGATGGTGCCATACCTGCCACAGCCCCTTGCAGCACGCTGGAAGGCATCAGAACCCGTCCGGGTTTAGGGGACGTGTTCCCCACTCCCTCCGACCCCGACTACTCTGTGCCCTTCCCACCCAAAAGCCCCAACCAACCCTTGGGAAAAGTGCTCGGGCTTACCCCTAAATGCTACCATTCCCTTTACCCTTTCTGGCCCCCGGAGGTCACGGGGGGCTGAGCAGGGGCCCCTGGGCCCACTGGTTGCCTTCAGGAAGGCCTCGAACCCCAAAGGCCCCGCCACGCCACCTGATCCCGGGGTTCCCTGCTTGACGTAGATTTGCAGTGCTGGTCCTGAAAACGCAAAAAAAAAAAATCGCTGGCCAGGCCCACGTCATCTCTTCACGCCGCAGGTACGACCCCTTCCCAGTGCCTCCACATCCGCGCCAGTGGGACGTGTTCCCTGCTCACGATCCGCTTTTTCAAGGGGGCCCAAATTACCTGGGCCTGGTGGGGGTGTCCGAAAGGGCTTTTCAAACCCCCCGCCACGCTGGTGAAAGAGGCATGTTGGGATGGTAGCAGATGCCCCCCCCTTCCACCCGGGCCCCTTACACTGTTACCAACTCAGGGCTTCTCTTCCTGGCCCCACCCCGGGCAGATGCCCATTTCAAATTGGGCGACATATCCTCCCAGGCACCTTCCCGTGTACTCACGGCTTTGCTTCACGAATGTCTGGGGCCGAGGGGGCGGGGGGAAAACGCTCCCGTAAACTAACACGCCGGGGGGGAGGAGGGGATGAGGGAGGCAACGAGGCGGGTTGACCGGGGTCCAGTTTGCCGCCACCTATACCAAGGGGAGCGGTTCCGAGGGGGCCCCCGCCTTCTGCAGAACCCGGGCTCTGAAACGATGCTGCGAGGCCCGGGGGTTTCTCCCACGGACCCCGGGAACCCAGAAAATTAACACTCTGGCATCTGTTGCCAGAACCTCGTCTGCCTTCTTCTTGCAACGTTATACCTCGTGCGCCGCCTTTCCGCCTTAAACTTCCTCCCTCAGGCCAACCTCGCCCTTAGAGCTGCATTTTCCTCCATCTTCACTTTTACGCTTTTGCGGGCCTTTTTGGTGTACTGCTGATTTTTCCTCTTCACACATGAAAGGGTTGGCAAACTTTTTTCCTCCCCTTTCCCCCTTTCCCCTCATCTCAAAGAAGGGGTGCCCCTGCTCGCGGCCCCTCTGGGGGGCCTTTTCTTTCCCCTTTTGGTGCCATTTCCTCCCTCATCCCGGGCCAGCATGAGTGATCCGGTCCATCTGGCTCGGTTTTCACGAACTCGTCCCTGCCTCATTCATAGCTTCCTCCCCCCTGATGGCTGCCCCCTCTTTGGACCACATGATAAATGGGCGCGTCTCACTGATCAAATTCAAAAATCCCCCCCTGAACCATTTGTTATGCCGACCGCCTCGTCCTCAGCCCCCAAACAAAGGGGGCGGGAAACCCGGGTCTATCCCGGGGTCGTGAACACTGAACAGCTCCAAGGGGCCCCGAGCACCACAGCTCCCAGAACACCACGAGGGGAACCCAGAGGAAGGCGGCACAAAATAAACAAAAAATACAGCTTTCCTTTATTGCCAAAAGTTTTTTTCCCCCCTACATTTTTTATGGGCCAATACGGGGGGAAACCACATGCAACTGAACGATCACCTTTAAACAGGGCAAACAAAATTATCGGTCAAAGGGCACACCGAGGTCTTCACAGGAGCAGCACCCAACTGCATCCCCCTTGCTTGTTTTCCCCCCTCCTCCCTCGCAGCCCGCTGCACATGTTTGCCCAGGTCCCTTCATGTTAACACATGCCCAGGTCATCCTTTTCATATTAACAAAAGTTTTTTTCACAAGACAAAAACCCACGGGGTAGCAATATTATATATATAAAATATATATTATATATATATATATTTAAAATTTCACGCCGGGGGGCTTTGTCTCGTGCAAAACATTTTTAATTAAAAGGGTGACCCGGGCATGTGTTAACATGAGGGACCTGGGCAAACATGATGCAGTGGGGGCCCAGCGGAGGAGGGGGAAAAAGCAAGGGGGATCAGTTGGGTGCTGCTCCTGTGAAGACCTCGTGTGTGCCCCTTTTGACCCGAAAACTTTGTGTTGCCCTGTTATAAGGGGTACGTTCAGTGTGACATCTGGGTTTCCCCCCTTTTATTTGCTATAGAAAAGTTACGGGTAAAAAACTTGTGTCATAAGGAAAGCTGTCATTTTTGGGTTTTTTCGTGCCCCGCCTCCCTCCTGCGTTCCCCCCGTGGTGTTCTGGGACGCTGTGGTGCTCGGTCCCTTGGAGGTTCAGTTTCCGACCCGTGGATACACGCCGTCTGCTAGCCTGCCTTGTGTTGGGGTAGAGACAGGGGTCGGTAAAAAATGGTTCAGGGGTGGGGTTTGTGATTTTTGATCAGTGAACGCGCCATTTTTCGTGGCCAAAGATGCGGCAGCCATCAGGGAAGGAAGCTATGACTGAGGGAGGACGAGATCGTGAAGCCGAGCCAGATGGCCTGATCATACATCTGGCGGTATGGGGAGGAAAAGGCAAAAGGGAGAAGACGGGAAGAGGGGCGCGAGCAGGCACCATCTCTTCGGATGCAGGAAGGAAAGGGAGAGGAACAGTTCTGCCCCAAATTGCATGGTGAAGATGGGAAAATCAGCGACACCAAAAGGCCTGCAACGCGTAAAGAGTGAAAAGAGGAGGAAGTGCAGACTCTGAAGGGGGGAGGTTCGGGCCGAGGGAGAAGTGAGGGGAAAGGGGGCGTCACGAGGTTACGTTTCAAGCAGAGAAGGCAGACAGGTTCTGGGAACAGATGCCAGAGTGTTAGATTTACGGGGTCTGCCTGGGGTCCCCTGGCAGGAAAACCCCCGGCCTCGCGCCCGTGTCAGAGCCCCGTGGGTTTCTGCAGAAGGGTGGGGGCCCCTCGGAACCGCTCCCTTGGGATAGGTGGCGGAAACTGGACCCCGGGCAACCCCCTCGTTGCCTCCCTCATCCCCTTCCTCCCCCCCGTGCGTGTTAGTTCACGGCACGCGTTTCCCCCCCCCAGCCCTCGGCCTCCAACATTCTGTGGGAAAAAAGCCAGCTGAGTAGACGGGAAAATGGCCTGGGAGGATATGTCGCCCAATTTGAAAGCTGGCATCTGCCCCGGGCTGGACCAAGGGGGAAAACCTCAGTTGGTAACAGTGCTAAGGGGCCCCGCGGTGGAAGGGGTTGGGGGATCTGCTCCACCCAACTGCCTCTTACACCGCGTGGCGGGGGCTTTGAAACGCCATTTCGGACACCACCACCAGGCCCAGGTATTGGGCCATTGAAGAAACGGCTCGTGGCATGCGAAACCCGTCCCAGCTGGCGCAGGGTGTGGAGGCACTGGGGAGGAGGCGTACCCGCGGGGTGGAAGAAGACTGGGCCTGGGCCAGGTTTTTTTTTTTGACGCTTTGCAGGGCCAGCAGCTGCAAATCTACTAAAAGGACACCCTAGGACCTGCAGGTGGCGTGGCGAGGGCCTTGGAGTTTTGAGGCCTTTTCCCAAGGCAACCAGTGGCCTAGGGCCCGCTGCTCGCCCCGCCGTGACCTCCGGGGCCCAAAACTAAAGGGAGATGGTAGCATTTGGGAAGGAACCCCAGCACTTTTTAAGGCTTGTGTTGGGGCTGCGGGGAGGAAGGCACAGACGTGTCGGTGTCGAGGGAGTGGAAACACGTCCTCTCACCCGGCGGATTCTGATGCCTTTCCCGCAGGGTGCAAGGACTGTGGCAGGATGGGCCCATCCCAATGCTGTCTTAAGGTAAGGGAACGGTGCAGGGGGGAAAACTCGGGAAGGGGGGCCGAAACCCCCGCTGTCCTCGTTTTCCCCCGGGCCCCCACTTTGGTAAGTGCCGCGAACCGCACATGAGGTGGGGGGCTCAGTAGTGGCACTGGGGCTGAGAAGACCCTAGTGCGGCCTGATTTGTTGGGCCCCTATGCAACTTCCCGACACCCACAGAGACTGGTGGTGTCAGGGGCATTGTGTGCACTCAAAGGGGGCCCGTGGAGGGCCCCTATTGGCGTGGCAGCACGGTGAGCGGCTGCCGGGGATGTGGCCCATCGGACGAGCACTGCTTGCGGGGCTTGATACCTGACCAGAGTAAGGGGTGTGTCGACCCCTTGGGGCGGAAACTGGTGATGGGCACGGGAAAATGTGCCTTCTTCCGAGTTGCTGGCAGAGGTATTTCGGCTGAGCGACTGCACCCTTTCCCCCAGGGCGAGTCCCCCGAATCCGGTGCGACGTCAAGATGATGCGGGAGTAAGGGCCTCGGGAGCCCCCTCCAAAACCTCAGCTGGCTGATGGTTTTTAGCGGGTTTGGGGGGAGCCTTGTTGGCCAGGGGAGGGGTTAGTTACAGTGTTGGTCTAACTTCTCCGATAAGGCCCAGAAGGTGCATGGGCAAAGCTGGACTTTGAGGAAATGGAGCATCCGAAGAGTCGTCGGGGAGCAGGGGTTTGGTTGGTTGGGGCCGCTGCCTGACCCTCGAGGACTTGGGACCGGGGCGCCGCTAACCCCGGGGGAGGGGCACCGACGGTTCGTGGAACTCAAGGTAGCCCGGGT
>NW_023659844.1:0-20483 GCF_015228065.2 Penaeus monodon | reverse complement strand
CACACACACACCCCACACACACACACACACACAACACGACGCACACCACCACACTAATATAAAAAATATGATAGTGTATATATATAAAAATATCTATATCTTTATATATATATACATATATATATATATATAATCTATTTTAATTAAAATATAAAATATATATTAATTATATATATATATATTATAAATATATTTTTTTTTTGTTTTTTTTTTTTTTTTTTTCAAAAAGCATTCATTCCACTGCAGGACATGGGCCTCTCTCAATCATTACTGAGAGGTTACATGGCAGTGCCACCCTTGCCTGATTGAATACCCTTCTAATCCCTACGAAACCTGCGTTTGACTTCTCAAGGCAAATATGTCGTTTTTTGGGTAGGCAATCGAGGTGAAGGCCCTTGCTCAAGGGAACAAGCGCCGGCCGGAGACTCGAACCCTCGAACTCAGATTGCCGTCGTTTACAGTCTTGAGTCCGATGCTTAACCACTCGGTTCACCGCGGCCCCCTTTAAATGTATATAATATATAATAATAATATATATATATAATATATATATTATATATAATATATATATATTTTTAGGAGGGAGGAGGGGGAAAAGAGCGAGAGGAGGGACGGGGGAAGGGAGAGGGAGGGAGAAGGCGGGGTAGGGAGGGGGGAGGGAAGGGGCGAGAGAGAGGGCCGGAGAAGGGAAGGGGGAGGGGAGAGCAAAACACACAAAACACTGTATATATAATAAATAATATAATATATATATTTTATAATTTAATATATAATATATATATATATATGTGTATATATATATATATATATTTTAATATATATATATATATATATATATATATAAAATATATATATATATATATATAAAATATTATATATATATATATATATATAAAATATATATATTATATATACATATACATGTGTGTGTGTGTGTGTGTGTGTGTATGTGTGGTTTTGTATATAATATATATTATATAAAATATATATATATAATAATTTATATATATATATATATATGATTTTATATATATGTATATATATATATAAATATATATATAAAATATGTATATATATATATAAATATATATATATAAAATATATATATTAATATATGTATATATATATTATATAATATATATATATATATATATATATATATATATATACTATATTATATATATATATCATATATATATATATATACACTGCTTTGGGGTCATGTCTCATGTTATCGGGCTCTGGTCCAGAAGCATCAAATTGTTTGTTTATTAAAATTGTCAAGGAATGTTTTTTCTCGGTGTACCTGAAGCATGCTTGCCTTTAATTTTTCCGCTTGGGCTAAGGTTTTCCCAAAAGTCTTCACATATTGCATATCCAAGAATTTGAGTGTCATACCGGAAACAATTTTAGAAGCTTGCAACATCCTGCGGTAGAACCACCTTCTGTAGCTCTATATTGCCCCGGGTTTCAGCATCTTTTGCAAGTCCGGTTCTGTTTTTTGCATTCCTTCGTGCATCTATGGTGACAAGAGCTCCTAAATAATTGAAATGGGAGCCTGTTGGATTTCTTTCCTCCTGTTTCAATGCACAAGTTGGAGGGATCTCTAATTTCGAAACTACCATGCATTTTATTTTCTTGCTATTGATATGGAGGCCAAGTAACGTTTCCCCTCCTGACGATCTTCAATTCCCGCAGGATAAATCAGAGTACAAATTGAATAGATCAGGTGGGCATCACACAACCCTTTTGGGGCACCTCGACTGATGTGTAACCAGTTAGTTCCAATGGATATGTTGTAATCGCCCTTTCACGTGTTTAGATTATCGTGGCAATTCAAGGTGACTGATACCTGTAATCAGTACAATATCAGCCATAAATCAATACAATAATAATCACAGTCACTGTCGCAATTCGATTCAAGTTTACTTAAGAGTCTATACTAATACTTTAATACTGCAACTACAGGAAGAATACATTTTATGATTGTTATAATGTCCTTACATCCAATTACTTAAAGTAACCAACAATATTCATGGACACGCATCTACATCCAGGAGTGTGTATAAATACATACGCATAGCGGAAAACAGTCTAGGCCCATTAGCAGAAGTCGATCCTTATGTACGTGTTTTTGAGCAATATGCCCTCTCCGGGAAAACTCTATAAACCTGTGATGGGCCCCCCTTTGTGAGGGCGGTTTCTTTCCATATATACGTCAACACAAGGCAAATTCCCCACATATATCAACACGAAGGAACCCCTTTACGGCTTTCCCCCTTATCGCACCCCAGGGGAAAAAACCTTTTGCCCGGGCCCCTAGAGAGGTGCAAAGCCCGCAGCCACAACATACGATGAGATGAAGCGGTACGATGTTATACACGTGATGTGATGCCAGCAGTACCCCATGCCGATGTTGAAACAGCGGACATAGAAAACGTGCAAGTTGGTTTTTGTAATTGATCAAATTATTTGATATTTTCCCATTACCCGGATTTTTTCAAGGATTTTGAAAAATTGAAAGGCTTTACCATGAAAAGTTTTTTGTAGAAAAATGAAAACCAAGTTGGTTTGAAGGAAAAAACGCAAAAAATAGATTAACTCTTTATTTGGAGTTAAAACGTGGGTTCGGTAGACCCCTAGCCGATGGTGAGAATTTTTCTGGATTTTGCGGTTTAAAATGCGGCCGCGATGTATACTCTCAGGTGGGTCCGGGGAGTTTTCGCGATGATTGGGGGGAGTCGGATCGCCAAACCGCAGGGACGACTCTACCGAGCGCGGAAGCACGTGGCACCAAAAGGAAAGGTTTTGCTGATGTTGAAAACAAGGAAACAAGAGACAGGAACAATAACAAGCTGAAGAAGAAGGACCTCCCCCTCCCCTCTCCCCCTGCGGTGAATCGGTCAAATTTGGAGTTTCAGAGAAAAGGGGGAGGACGGTTCCGGAAAGGGTGGCGGACGGGGCGAGGGGGGAGCGACAAGCCAAGAGAGTCACCATGACCCTCGATCGTGTGGCTTTTGCATGGGCAATTAAAGAGAGCCCCGGGCCCCCGGTCCCCATGCAATCGGGGCCTCGGCTTTCCGCTTTCCCGGACGGTGACGGCCCCCATTTTTTGATGCCACGATGCAGTGTTTGCAGTAGCTTCGTGCCCCCCTAGTACTTTTTCCTATACGAATTTTCGGCATTAGAGACTCTGTGCCCCCCTTCTGGTGATCGGGAACCCCCATTTTCGGGCGCGTCCCGGACGTGGCGGGCCCTTTTACCCCCCGCAGGGGAGGGGTGTCTGGGGGGCCTTAGAAGGCCTCCCTTGCGGTGTGCATAGATTTCCCATTTTTTTTAGGGACTGGTTGGCGCCCATTGAACTCCCCACCTTTTTCTTCGAATAGGGCGATGGGCGGGTAGACCCCCCTTGTCAGGCCTTCAGCCAGGTCGTCTAATAGCAGTGCTAGACAGAACTCAAGTTCCGTGTAGGAAGTCCCGTGATGAAATAGTCTGGGGTTTGGGCTATTTCAGGGGGATAAAGGGAAAACTTACTGGAACGGGTCAGGTCCCTTTACTCCACTGAGGTGAAATTTGGGTTTTTAAAAGGGAAAAGAGGGTTTCCGTTAAACCCACTCTGCCAAAAGAACCCTGGAAAAAAGTCAGCCCCTCTCCCCACTGTGATAAAAAAAGTCTGTGGTTGGTTTTTTCAGAGGGACAAAGGATTAGGAACGGGTACAGGACCCCCTTCACTCACTGGGGTGAAAACCCTCGGAGTTTCAGAGAAAAGAGGGATTCCCCTTAAAAAGTCCTGCCAAGGAACCCCTGGAAAAATGTTAATTTTCTCCTCACTGTGGTGAAACAGTCTGTGGCCGGCTTTTTTCAGGGGGAGAAGGAACTGAAGGAACGGGTGAGGACCCCCCTCTTTTCTCAATAAGGAAGAAACCCTTTTGGGGTTTCAGAAAAAAGAGGGATTCATTTTGAAAAAGGGTACAGGTCCCCCCCGAGGGGCGGAGAGGAACTCCCGGGAAAAAAGTGAAAGAGCCCCCTTCCTCATGGGGGAGGAGCAGAAGTGTTCCATCAATGATGCCCTGTAGGTGGAAGGGGGCACCCCTCGGGGATACTCCCAAGGTTGACACCTCCCCACGTGTTTGCCGTGGTGGCCCCCTTGTGAGTGGGAGCGGGGTCCTGGAAGGAGCGATGCCGTGACGAGTACGCCCGCGGCAGCAACACGCCTTTTGGCCTTTTCGGGAAAGAAGGCGGCCTGACCCCGGCCGGTAGGTAAATCGGTGGTCCCCCTCGGGAGGCTAGGGTCAAGCAGTCATGCTGCCGTTGGTACCCCACACCGTCCTGTTCCCGTGCAATCGGCAAATTGGCTGCGATATCCCCCCAAAAAACCCCTGTTGGTTAGAATTGGGTTCAGCACTAGTTTCCCCCCTTTTTGGACTCCGGGGGGGGGGGGCGTGAGGGGATGAAGCACTGCCAGTATATGGAAAATTTAAATAAAATCCCCCCAGAAGACCTTACTTTTGGGACGACCCGTGCAAGACCCAGACCACGGCGCCCCCCTGAACCCTTACGTCCCTCCAGGGGCAAAAAAAAACCCCCAAGCACAGGAGGACATGTCATCCCTGCTGCCAAGAGGGGACAAACGGAAAAATCATGTACAAACATGCCCCACCACATTGTCCAACAGAGGACTCTCTGCGGGCCCCCCAGGCCAGCCCCAGCCCCGGGAAAGGGCCTCGAGTCCCCTCAGATGCCCCCAGACTGAACAGGAGCCCCAAAATAAAACCAGCCAAAAACAGCTGGGCCCCCGAGAAACCCCCCAAAACCGAAAGGGCGGACCAAAAACCGGCCGAACCCGGAGACCGACTCTGTGGCGATTTGGGACCCCAAGGCGTTCCCGAAATTTAAAGGCCCCCGTAAAAACTAAAGGTTTGAAAACCCTACCAAAGGGAAAGGGGCATTGGAGAGCCAGGAAAAATGGGTGTCGACCCGGGTTGCGCGGACGGGGGCATGATCTCATCCCCAAAGATAACCCCACCCTTTTTTTCCGCAGGAAAAAAAGGAGCTAAAAGATGGGAGGAAAGTGAGCTCTCGCCACGAATCCGAGGAGAAGAGAGAAAGAGGTGTACTTGGTTTTCTCAGTCTCTACGTGTGGAGGTGATAACTTACACCCACAGGTCGTGGAGGCTTCCGATTGTCAAGGGGAAGTCTCCAACCAGGCAAGTCCTGGGCCAAAAAGGGTAGCCCAAGCTCCACCCTTGATCTGGGTAACTGGGGTACCTACCCCTACGCATTATTCCCTGAACCATTTCATGTTTAAAGTGCCAGAAGTAGGGACACACCGGGAAACTGACAGCCAACCCAAAATGTGGTGTTGTAGCAAGGCACACAATCCCGAGGTGTGCATCAAGGCACTAAAAAAGAAAAAAAGGGACACAACAGCCAAATGCCCAAAACGTCCAAAGGATCATGCCTGGACCCTGCTTGCCTGTCAGGAAAAAGGGGGCCCCTCAAACGGCAAGAGGGCTAAGAACGACCAGACTTTTTTCCCTCCCCCCCAGGCACCTATCCGGGGGAGAAACAAAAGCAAAAAGGGTTCCCGCCCTCCAAAAAGGGGGAAGCTCCCCCAGCCGAAAAGGAGATCCCCGACAATCGGGGTCCCCCAAGAAAAGCAAGTGCGGGGGAACCCACAGGAAAAAAGGTTTAAAACAGCACCACCGGCCTCCCAGACCCCAGAAGACAGTTCTTGACGGGGGGGGAATGTCGACCCTGATCCGCTGTGTCACAGCAGTGGCAGTACCCCTTGCCCAGGCCCAAGGAAGAGGGGATAAGGCAGCGAGGGTTGCCATGAGACATTCAAACAGACTGTGAAAAGCATAAAGGGAAAGGAAAGATGGAGAGGGCCAAATCAGCCAACCCTCTCCCTCCCCCAGTCGAGACTCCCCCCCACCCCAACCAGGCTAGCCCTCACAGGCAGAGCTAGCCAGGCTAGCCCTCAAGGCAAAAGCTAGCCAGGCATCCCCTCACAGGCGAGCCTAACCAGGGATCAGTGCCACAAGCCGAATCAGAAGAAGCGGCCTGCCCAGGCAAGGCCAGCCAATGCACAGAAACAGCGGGCCAGAGAAAAAGCCAAAGCGAAAAGTCAGAGTCCCCAAAGGCTCCCCCCCCCCAGTGGATCCGGGATAGCCTGACGCTGAAGGAGCCCCCTAAAGCAGTGGGATCTCACAATGGAGTTTCAGACTCGACCGAAAAATCCGAATTGACGATGTTCTGAGTAACTATCAATTAGAAACATATGGCACGAAAACTAAGTATTCTGCAGGGGAAAACATTGTGGCTTTCTAAGGGAGTGATCCCCCACGCAAAGTGGACAAGAGAATTGACAGTCATGCTCCAGAGACTTATCGCGGAAGCTTTTCGTTTTCTCCGGGTAAACGTCTACGCGCTCCCAGTTCCGATGGAAAAAAGAGGCCGATGACCCGGTCAAAGCAAAAATTTCCCTGCCCCGAAATACCCGATGCACTCACGTGGGAAGATTTTGAATCTTTCCCGTCGAGATTTCAACTGGCCGGGGGACCCCTAAAATTTGTACAATGGTAACCCCGCCAACTGTAGTAGTTAGACATCACCCCAGGATGTGTCCGCAGCACACGATGAGTTTTATGGGGGGAGACTTCAATGCACACCCCCCAATCCTGGCTCCCTGCAGGCACGGATGCGCGGGCCGCAAACCCAACGGCTTGAGAATTCCCCCGAGATCGTTTCCCCTAACAGCCAGAGCCAACGATGTGGAAAGGGTCCTAGACCCCCCCCCGGGCCCATGCGCTTGGGGGAGAGGATTGGCTGCCGTGTCGAGAGCCTTCCTATGCCATTTGGCATTAACAACCCATGGATAGTGGCCAACCCGAAATACCACGCCCCGGAACCAAAGATGGAAAAAACAGAAAAGGGCCCAACTGGCAGGCTTTCCAGAGCCCCTTTGGCTTGCGTCTGAGAAGCAATAAACCCCACACAAGCGAAAATTGGAATGTAAAAAGCCAGACTTGAAATCCCTTTGATGAGGCGCCTCATGACATCCCCAAAAACCCCCCGGGTTGGATCCAGGGGCAAAAGGGAAACCCCCTGGACTTCAAGACAAATTGGGGGAAACCCACGGGGTAAATAGGGCCCCGAAAACTTTTCCGAAGGCAAAGAACCCCCGACAACCAGCCCTCCAAAGGGGGCTGTCAGGGACGCCAAGGAAACTGCCAGCAGAGTGGGGAGGAAAAGTGGCGGAAGGGTGGTCTTTCGATACCGTACCCCTCTCGAGCTAGGAACGGGTCAAGCGACCCACCAGCCACCAGCCCCGAGAGCACGCACCACGCCCCCCGGGGCAGAGGCAAAAAATGGCGCAAGATTTTCTTGCGAGAACGAGTGGGGGACAGTCTCCCACCGAACTGGGGGCAAGACAAGAACGCCTTAAACCCAGACAGACTTGTCATATCAGAGAAAAGGGCAGCCGAACCGATAACTAGATGTTTTCTTTTTTCCCGAGGGAAAAAAAAGATGCATATAAACCATTGCAAAATCAGCCCCCGGGGGATGACGGATCTCGACCCCATCTCTCCCCCCTAGGATGGGAGGTACTTGCATTTCTGCACCTAACAACCTGGGAAATTTCCATCTACCCCCGAGCTGGAAGAGGGCTACCCTAGTTCCCATCCCAAAAAAACCCAAAGGAACCGGGGAAGTACCGCCCATCTTCTCCTCAGCTGTTGGCCCAAGATGCGAGAGGTTGTACTGAACCCGGGTCCAATGGAAAAGGGAGCCCCCCCACGAAAACCTCCCCGGGTTTACCCGGGGCATGACACAGCGCACAGCTAGCCCGTCTTGAGCGCAAAAAACACAGGCAATCTGTGGTAGTATTCCCTTTACCTGGGGAAGGGGTTTTCAATGGAAGTCCCCTTCCATTTAGGAGAGCCGATCCAAAAAGAACAGAGGTAAGTCTTGGGTTTGGATAGGGACTATTTTGGGAAAAACAGCCAGAGTCAAATTCCAAAGGGACCTATCCAGCACTGCCCTAGAAAAAAGGGAAAGCCACAGGGTGGGGTTCCAGTCAGCCCTTTTAATACATTAACGCCTGTATCCTCAATATAAACCCCCCGTGGGGTGAAGATCATCCCTATGCAGATGATTTGCTATCTTCCCCTGGTGCACACTGCCTAAAAAAAGCCCCGCGTTTTCTGGATTTGGATCCAGGAGGTTGCAGGACAGGACTAAAAACTCGCAGCCAAACCAAAGCCTGGCTCTGAGACGAGGTTTAAGGCACAAGTCGAAAATCCCGGGGAAAGGGCTTTGGGGTGGGTTAGGAATACCCCTTTCCTTGGGGGAAGGGTAGACCCGGGCCCCCTCCTTCCGCCCGGAGGGCATACCCCCTTTACCCAACAAAGGGAAGATGTCTTATGGAGCAAGGTGGAAGACGATAGGGGCCCGACCAGAGTACTAAGATCATTAATTTCATGCGTCAGGCCCCTTGTAGACTATGCCTCCCTCGCTCATTGGCATTAAGAGAAAATATAAAGACCCATTGGAGACATCCAAAAAGAAGCCGCCAGGGTCATTTGGGTGCCCAAGGTGGGCGAAAGGGCCTCAACCTCCTAGTGGAGGGGAAAAACCCTTTTCCCCCCGGGTCACGAATTTTTCTAATGGCAGCACAATTTTATCAAAGGTCATCCCGGTCCCCGGAAAACAAGCCTAAGACACAAAATAGTCAGACGCCAGAACAAGAAAACGGCTTTTGCAAAAACTCCTGGTGTTACACAGCAGGGCGCTAATCGCCATCAGCTCAAAGAACCCCTATGGCCAAGGGCATGGACTCCCCACACCCGACTTTTTCGAAGCTCCCCCGTGGGGACAAACCTCGATTGGGGGTTCCGGGAGAGATGGCAAGCAAAAAAAAATGAATACGTAGCCTAGCCTAAAGGCAGAAAACCCCCGAGGGTCATTGAACCATCCCCCCCGGGGAGAGAACATATTTCAGGGTGGATTGGCGACCCGACCCACCACTGCAGGGCAGGCTTCGCAGCAAGGGGGGCCCCAAAACCATGAGGGGAAAGACAAAGCCCCCTCGTACAGGCAGATGCAGTGCTATCATGGGAGCACTAGCCATTTCGTCCGGGGGGGAAGGACAGTGGTCATACCCCCACAGACTCCCAAAGGAGCTGTCGACTGTTTTCAGCAGCACTCACCACTGACAACACTACCTCTGACAACCATCCCCACACTAGCACAGAGGGTTCTTGCTCAGGGGAGAAGAATTATCATAAAAAGGGTTCCCAGCCATATAGGGATCAGAGCAAGAGTTTCGAAAGATACCCAAATCGGCCGGGGTAGCCCCCAACCCCTGATAAAACATCAGAGCCAAAAATACTTAGGAGGAAATGTCGGTGAGGGCCAAAACCCTTCCTTGCTGCTTCAAGAGAGGAAAAGAGATATTTCCCCCCGGGAGGGTATCAGATGCCAAGGCAGAACACGGACTTCTGAAAAAACAACAGAGATACCGAAACATTTTGCACAGAATGGGCCCAGGTTACCCCTGTGCTGGCAGATTATACAAACCAAGAACGTGAAGGAGGTGTTTAGCATTGCGGGGGAGCCCAAAGCCAACTTTTACATTATTGGGGAATTGGTGCAACGCAATTTCCCAAGACAAAGCCCACAGAACACAGCCCCGTGCTGGTAAAAATTTTGCAGATCTACACCCCGGTACGGAGCGCCTCTGGCAATCCCCCCGCCCCGGAAGCACCCAGGTCAGACCAACAAAGAGACAGCCAAAAAAGGACCAGGCCGGGCCATAAGTGGGGGGGGAAAGGCCCGGGTTTAAGCCGAATTTCCAAATTCAAGAAGCAACAAGCAAGCAAAATGTTTGATAAGGCTCCCAGGGAAAATGGGATCCCAATGAACACTCCACGGGTTCACCCGGGGCATGGCACAGGCACGCATAGCCACGCTTTTGGACAATAAGATGGGCAATCTGGGCAAATTTCCTGACTGGAGAAGGCTTTTTAATTGGCAATCCCCTTGAATTCAGGAGAGCCGATCCAAAAAGGGAAACAGAGGTAAGCTCTTGGCTTGGGTAGGTGACTACTTTAGGAATAGAGCAGCCAAGTAAACCAAAGGGACCATCAAGCACATCCACTAGAGAATGGAACGCCAAGGGTGGGGTTTTCAGTCCCGCCCCTTTTTAAAAAATAATCCTTTCCCAAAATAAAAAACCCAGTGGGGTGCAAAATTCTCCATGCAGACGATCTTGCTATATCTCCAGGACCATACTGCCTAAAAAAAAGCCCACGTTTTCTGGGCCCGGTATCGGGAGTGTTTCAGGAAGGACTAAAAAATTTGCACCAAACCAAAGCCATGGCCGAGACAGAGAGTTCAAGGCACAAGTCTGAAAACCAGGAAAAGACTTGGGGTGGGGTTTAGGGGAAAACCTCACTTGGGGTAAGGTAGAAACCGGACCCTTCCTTACAAAAAAGGGGCCAGTACCCCGGGTTGAGAAAAAAATCAAGACTGTCTGTCATAGAGCAATGAGTGGAAGAGCATAGGGGCCAGAAAAGAGTACTAAGATCATTTATGTACATGCTGTAGGCCCCCTTTTAGACTAGCCTCCCTCGCTTGATTGGATTTAAAAGGAAAACATAAAGACCCCCTGGAGAAGCCAAAACGAAGCGCCCCGGGTCATTCTGGGTGCCCAAAAGGGGGCGAAAGGCTCAACCCCCTAGTGGAGGCAAACCTTTCCCCCGGGTCACGAATTGATCTAATGGCAGCACAAATTTTTATCAAAGGTCACCGGCTCCCAGGAACACAAGCTAAGACATAAAAAGTCAGAGCCAGAAAGGAAACGAGTGTTGCAAACAACTCCCCGGGTTTCTACCATCCGGGTGTTTAAAACGCCATCAGCCAAAGAAGCATTGGCCAAGGGATGGACCCCCCACCCTGACTTTGCGAAGCTCCCCCGTGGGCACCAACCCCATAAGTTTTGGTCAGAGACTGCAAGAAAAAAAAGAATACGTAGCCTAGCCTAAAGGCAGAAACCAGAGGGTCATTGCAGCCACACCCCCCCGGGGAGCAGAACTATTACAGGATGGATCGGTCGACCCCTTGACCCAACACAGGCGCCGGCTTCGCAGAAGGGAGCCACAATATCCCTGAGGGAACAGACGACGCCTCCTCGCTCAGGGAGATGAGTTTCTACATGGGAGACGAGCCATGCGTCCGTGAGGGAAGGACCGTGGTCATACCACGACTCCAAAAAGGGGCTGTCGCGGTCTTCACAAACGTACCCACGACAACATCTACCTTTGACTACCATCCTCACATGGCACAGAGGGTTTTGCACGGGTAAAGAATTTATATAAATGGGTTTTTCCCGTAAAAGGGGTCAAGGTAATGAGCTGCGACAGATTAGCCGAGGGTTTCCCGGGGTATGCCCCCTAATCCCCTGAAAATCATCAGGCGAAAATTATTAGGAGGAGGTGACGGTGACGGCCCCCCCTTCCTCCACCCCGCTTCACAGAGAGGAAACGAGATCCCCCTCCCAGCAGCTGGTATCAGAGCCACAGGCTAGAACCATGGGACCCCTGAAATAAACAACAGAGGTACCGAAATCATTCGCACAGAAGCGTGTGCATGGCAGGGTTTCAAACCAAGAACATGAAGAGAGGTGTTGCAGCATGCGGCGAGCCGAACGCCAACTTTTACATTACTTGGAGAATTGCGTGCACACGCATTCCTAAGACAAAGCCCGGAACACAGCGTCGTGTGGTAAAGGTTATACGAGACTTACACCACGGACAGGGCTCCCGCTGGGAATCTCACCGCCACGGGAGGCAACCCCAGTGTCAGACAAAAAAGGGGAAGCCCTAAAAAGCTGAACAGGCCCGGGATAAATGAAAGGCCCCGGGCGAAGCCCCGAAAAATTTAAATTCCCCAAGCAAAGATGTTAGTGCTCTCCGGTGCATTCTCTTTAAAAGATGATTCTTTACCATTTTCCTTTATAAACCCCAAAACCCGGTCTCTGGGATTTTTAGGTAAGAGTTTCTTTGATTTCTGTTAAAAAAGATTTTCAGTAAATTTTAAAAACATGAACCCTTGACTAATTGTGGATAGGATGCACTCAAAAGTTCCTGGTACCTTCTGATTTTAAATTTTTTAGGGAATGCCTGTTTTTTAGAACATTAAGAAGTTCCAGATGAGATCAATACCTTTCTCCCCCAATCCCTGAGAAATTTTGATGTACACATTGTTTGGACCAGAGTTTTCCCGGTTTCATTGCTGTAGGGACCAAACACTTTTGATTGCAGAATTGGGGGACCCGAGTGACGTTCCCCGGATGTTTTATTGGGGTTTTTTTTTTTCGTCAAAAAGTTCTTTAAATATCTTTCCCCCCGAGACGACAACCTCGGGCTCGGAAGAATGCGCCTGATAAAGTTTAGGGTGAAAAAAGATCATTGGCCCGTAATCTCTTATCCCTTTAAACATCCAATGGATTACAACTAAAATTCAATTCATCAAATTTCTCCCGCAGCCACTTTTTCCCTTTGCTTCTTCCTTCTATTTTGAAAAATTTTGCTAGTAATTGCACAGGGTTTTGTTTTGAAAATTGCTGTTTTTATACAGGGCTTTTAGCTCGGGGATAGCTTTATGAGGTCTTTTTTCCTATTTCGGAATTTCTTTGAAGTGCGATTGGGGTTTTCTCAATTAAGGGACCCAAAGATTGTCTGTGTTTTTTACAAGTAATTGGAAGATTTTCCCAAAAAAACCCGTATAATTTGTATCTTTTTATTGTCGTAATGTACCGATTCAAATTGAGGAAAAACTTACCTTTTATTAAATTTTTTGAGGAACATCTAAATTTTTTATCAGGGATTGGGTCAGAATTTGCGTCTGTACTCGGATGTTTGGGGAGTTTTTTACTTTCGAATCTTAATTTTCCCCGCAAAAATAGCATATCGTCGCTGGGGTGTACATGAACAGGTATTTGGATGCCCAGTTTTTCTCTCTCCGGGCCCGTACGGTCAGTCTTTCCCCCCTCTTTCTACCAAACGTTACCCTTTAATCCCCATGACAATTTTTTTTGATTTACAAGATAAAAAATTTATCAAGAGACTGTAAGCTTTAATTTTTGGTGTTCAGTACCACAATGGGAGCATACTCCCACTGTGCAAGGTCCCCTTGGGACAGCCGGACTAGATTTTTTTTTTAAAATAAAACTTTGGTTATTTTAAGCCAGAAGTAGGGTGGTTGATTTTTTTTTATCAGGATTTGGCCTCTCCATTTTTTTGACCTCCCCAAAAAAGGATTCTTTTTGGCCCCTTTTATAAAGTCGCCCGATTTGGGGCATCTGACTTTTGACAAATTAAAAAATTTATATTCATTCACCCTTCGGGGAATATTGTCCAAATTTCCGTTTAATAAACTCCTAATATTCCATGTTTCCCCTTTGGGTAGTTATCTAAGTTGCCCAAAAAAGCTTTTTGTTGGTTTGCGTTTTAAAATGACGATCGCAACGTTGAAAAGCAGCTGCCGGGGACGGATCTTACAAACAATGTTGTGATGTCTGTTTTCGCCGTTTTGTTTTTTCTCCTAAATTTTTCCCACGACATCACGGTTTATGGTCCCTTCTGGGGTGGGACCCTGATCTTTTCCCCCAAGGGGGGTTTTTGGGTTTTAATCACTGTGGTGGCTTTCAACCCACCATCGTATCTACGCAAATACCAACACCGTATCAGGCTTGATTTACTCAAAATTTTGCAAATCCGGGCGTGTTCTCGCACGTGCACGGGGCACACACACAAAACCGATGAGGGCGTTTTCCGCTGTGCACTTGTGCAGATTTGCATAATTTGGGAAATAAAAATGTAGATATGAGGGTCGGTTAAAAAAACTTTAATAAATAATTTTAAAATTATATATTATATTATATTAATTATATATAATTTAATATATATATTATGTGTAGTTGTGGTTGTATGTATGTTTATGTATGTATGTATTTTATTATAATATAATATATTATTAATAATAAAATATATATATATATATTATATTATATAATTATATAAATATTAATTTTAATAAGAATGTCTGTTAGGGTATGGGGGTATGGGGTGCAGCCAGCTCCCCAGAGGGAAGGCTGAGCTACCCTTTCCGCGTCGGGTGCTAACACGAACTCCCTCAAAAAGGGGGAGATATAAAATGTACCTCTCCCTCGTGAGGGTGGTTTATTTGGGACTTTTGGGTCCCGGGTCAACACTACTGGCCACTGGGAAAAATAAAAAGAAATTTTGCACATCCTAATTGCTGGACCTACCGCGCCTCGCCCTCATGGCTTTCAAGGGGACTAACTTGGGTGGTCGTTTTTTTTTTGTGGGTCCGGGATCATCGGGCTCCGTCCCTGTTGTCCTCAAAATTTGGCCCGGGTAATCTGTCCCCTCGATGTCCACACGTCGCTAAAAACTCGCAAGGGCCCCCTTGATTTGGGGTTGTCTAGACCCCTGTAGTCGACCCAGGCCTAACTCGGCGGGGTCCGTTCAAACGTTTATAGTCTCGCCAGCTCCTTTCGGCGGGATGCTGTCCTCGTAAATTTTTCTGGATCTATGGGCATCGGGGGGGGGGGTTGGGATCTCAGGCGGTGAACCTGTGCTATGACTCCTGGATTGAAGGGTCTCGGGGGTCTCGGGGGGGGGGGGGGAACTGAGGGTCTTGGCAGGCAATGCCCCCTCCACAACATCAGGACGACTTAAACCTGCTCGATGCCCCGGTCCCCGGCCTATGGCGATCTTCGGACATCCTTCCCATCCTAAGGTGACCGGAAACGTAGCAGGATCTTCCTTTGGTGCCGTGTCGGCTATCGTGGTCCACTGCAATATATGTCGGGGAACTAGATCATACACTGTAAGGGCCAGAGTAAGAGAAAAGAAAGGCAACAGAGAAGAGGGGGTGTTAACTACCACTAGCCGGTGATTTATAAAAATTTGCGGTTTTTTAATGTGGTTTTTCATGTATGTTCGTCTTTTTTTTCATTTTGTTATTTTCACAAAGATAAGAAGAAAATAGAAGAGGGAAACTCAGTAGCAATCCACATGGACCTGGCTTGAACTACCAACCGTCTCTGATAGATATGAGAGTAGATAAGGGAAACGACATCGGCAATCCGTGAAGATTTACTTGAACCTCTGTCGTCACACAGAAAAGAATAAATGTAATTTGTACATCATGTACGAGCCACTCGTCACGACAGACAAAATTGCGGCTAAAGAGATACATCATAAATCTTTACGCCAGCACTAAGACAGCAACCAACCCTATTAATGAAAAGGTTCAGTGTCTTTGTCCTGCGGTTGTGAGTGAGGTGAATGTGTGTGTGTGTGGTGTGTGAGTGACAGCTAGCATGAATGAGAGGGAAGCGAGAGTGACCTCACACAGAGAATGAATCACAAACACGAATATTAACATTCACTATAACAAAACTAAAGTAAAATAGCAATGCTAGCTATTTAAAATTATTTCAACTACCACATTAAATCAACATATAATGATATGCGACAGAACGTACACATGAAGAATGGTGACATGAAAAAATATTCCCAAAACTTTTACAAGCAAATCTTCTCGGGGTCAGAAATCTGAACTGCCGGGGTTACATGTTAGCTATTGCATGTCAACCTCATTAAAATTTATTAACGGGGGATCCTATACCCAAATGCCATATATGCTGAGGCGCCCCGAGCTAGGGAATATAATAAACCTGCTCTCTTCTGTGTATCTGTGATGGGCCGCTGCAAAATTCCCTAAGGATATTTAAATTATCATGATCACACAAAGCTTGGGATGTACCAAAACATGCAAGTGACTTGAGGGGGTGGAAAGGTGTGATTAATAAGCGAATAAGGGATTCTAGTTTAAACCCTAGTCCTACATTAATTAACGGACATAACCGCAGGTACACCGACTCAAAAGGTCCGAAACGAAAAAACTTTGGTTTATTGTACCTACTTTGAACAAAGGAGCGCAGATCTATTAGGCGTTTACGCAAACCCGGGCCAATATCTGGCAATTCTGTGAAATATGATATGGGGGAAATCCTACGCTATATTCAAAATAATTTTTTTTAATGAAATTGTGTTACAAGCTCCTTTCTAGCGCCGTAGAACGGGTCACCAAAGCAATGTAAAAATGCTAGGTTAATTCCCAAGGCGTCAAAAACAACAACCAAATTACAGGTCACTTGCCCCTTCCAATGTCAACCGACCGGGAAAAGAGAAAGTGAGGTCAGGTCAAGATGGAAAACAACCTTTTTTTTCCCAAAGTGACCGCATGCGAAAAAAAAGGGGCGGTCGGTCGGGGCAGGGAGAAAAAAAAAGAAATATATTGTGATAATAAAAACAAGACGTTAAATTTGTTGCGATAAAAACAAAAAAATCTCTAAAACGGAGAATAAAATTTTAAATTACTTAACTAAAAAAAGTTTCATGTTTATTGATTGCAACCGCCCCTGAAAGCGACTGAGGTAAGGAATAGTGGGGAAAATGTGCCATTTGGTCATTAGCACCTTTTAACCCCCCCCCCAAAAAAAAAAAAAAAAAAAAAACAGTTAAAAATTTTATGGGAGAAGGGGAAAAGAAAGAAAAAAGGGGGGCAAATGTGTATTACGGTTTTTTTTTTTTTTTAAACATGTCCTTAGCGTCGAGAGATTTTCTTCGAAGTGCTTGTTTTGTGCCAATGGATAAAAACACCCCTCGCTGCCCCATTTGTAAAAGGCTTCATCCTTCATACAAGGGTGAGAGGGGGGGTTTTATACATTTAAGGTTTTTATCTTTATTTCTAAGAGTTGATACACGCAGTAAAAAACCACGGGACTGTCTGTTATGGGTTGGCGGTATGTGGATCGCAGCCAGCTCCCCAGAGGGAATGGCGGTTTTCCCCTTACCGGTCGGGTGTTAAACACACCCCCGCAAACGGTTGAGATAAAATTGACTTCCGCCCCGCTGAGGGGGTATTTTTGGTAACAAAAAAATGAATTATGCACATCATACCTTTTAGAAGAGAAATATCATTTTCCCCAGCCGAAAAAAACCCACAGGCGTCAAGAGGTGCATGCTTTTCGGAGTGGAGCGCGAAGGGGGGTAAAGGACAGTAAAAAAAAAGGGAAAAATCGCGCGTGACTCGCCGGCGTCTCCGGGGCCCGGCCGTTCAGGGGCGGGGCGCTCGGCCCCTCCTTTTAAGCCCCATTGATGGGCTTGTCCATCCGGCATGCTTTTTATCACCATTTTCCCCATCCAGAATAAATCGGGTTATTTTGCAACTTTCTCTGTGTTCTTCGTTTTCAGGGCAAATGCTACTTGTGTGCTTTTCCCTTTTATATTTTTATATTATTTATTGTACTTTGCTTGGGACGTTTGTCTTTTTGGGCCATCGATTTTTTTCTTCCATTTTTTTTTACTTTTAGAAAGGTTATTTCTTCAATTACCATTCTGCCTAACGTGCAATTCCCACTGCTGCGCTCGTCGAAGTAGGGGGGCGCCCGGGTACAACCACAACCCCCACCCCACCCAACCCCAAAACCTACACAACAAACCCCCACACCCCCACTCACTCACACAAAACCCACACCACCACCACACACACAACACACACCTCACCACCATCATCACACAAGCCAAACCAAACAACACACACAAACACACACACACACAAACACACACAACCACCACACACACCACCACACACCACACACCACCACACCAAAACCACTCCCCAAAACATACCACTCCTACACAAACCACACAACACACCACTCCCCCAAACGCCCACACACGCACCAAAAACACCACCACACACCCACACACACACACACCACCCAACACACACACCACACACACCACACACCACACCCACACCCACACCACTATGGATATAATAAGCCTATTCTATAAGCATTTTTCCCCGTAGACCACGGGCTGTAACCCTGGTTTCCCAATCCAAATTTGGAAAAAATTGACTCAGCGAGGGGTAGATACGTTTATCTGCTTCGCCTACCCACAGTTGGTTCAGCGCCCCCGTGGGAAGGTCGGACCCCCTTTGCCCCAGGGGGGTAAGCCAAACGTGACCCCAGTTCAGTCAGGGGTCACCGTGCAGGTCATGCGACCCCAAGCCTGGGCTTTTTGGGGTTTACATTGTTGAGTCTATGTTTACTACCCCTGCTAGCCACTGTACCGTGGCTGTTTACCCCGTGGCTCCAAAAACCAATTGGAAACCCTGACCGACGTGTAGATGCGTGTTTCTGACCCCCGCCTGCCGGACAGTACTTTCCCAACCCCGGTGGAAGGAGGCCTAGCTTCGCCTCAGGCGGGGGGCCCGACACAACAAAAGGCCACCGTTTTTTTCCCTAATACGCTCGCAGTTTGTTAGGGTCTCTTCTCAAGAAAAAGTCAAACCGTATACCAATACACCCCTGCTAACCTGTTTTGGGGTTTTGAACCGTTTTTACACCCACACCATACTACACAAAACACCACACCACACCAACACAAACACACACACACACACACAACCACCACACACACACACACACAAAAACCCCAAAACCATTTACCATAGCGCACACACACACAACACATACTCATTTTCACTACCACACACACCCCTAATCCACTCATTCATACAACACCACACACCAAACTCTACTCACACAAACACAACACTTACAACATACCTCACAACACACCACACACACACACACACCCAAAAAACCCCACACCCCCCACACACACACAAAACCACATACAAAAAAACACATACAAAACACCACACACACCACACACCACCACACACACACACACCACACAACACACACACCACCACACAACACCACACACCACACACAAAAACCCCACACACGCACAACAAAAACGCACACACACTCGCACACACGCTCAACCCACATGCTCACACTCGCAAACCCCACACCACCACTCATCACACGCCCGCTTACCAACTCACACATTCCTCACACACCACACTCGCACAGACCCCACAAACCAAGGGGCGCACCACTCCACACAACCCGCACCGCACGCACGCACACACCCCACACACACACCCCACACACACACCACCACACACACACACACCACCACACACCCCACACACACACACACCACACAACCCCAAAAACACCACAAACACACCCAAACACCACAAAAAACCACACACACACACACACACACACACCCCACACAACACACACCCCACCACAACACACACACACACACACACACACAAACATATGGCATATATATCTTTTATTTCTGTTACCAAAGACCACGTGGCTGTTTTTCCACGGGGCTCCAAGTCCAGTTGGAACCAATGACTCAGCGAGGGGGTATTGACGAGGTTATTGACCTCCCGACCCCGGCAGTTCTCACCAGCGCCCGACGGGTAAGGGCGGCCCCCTCGCCTCAGGGGGTTGACCTGACACGTGACCCCGCGCTCCCCCGTTACCTATGAATCGTCTGGGGTTCTTTTACTGTGTTGAACTCCAGATAAAGAGTCCCAATTTTTTTAACCCCAAACACTACCCCTGCAAGCCCCTTTACCAAATTATTTATAGCTCTCACACACACACACACACACACACCACCACCAACCACCCACACCCAAAAAACACACCCCCCCCCCAACACACACACAACACCACACAACACAATACACACTCGCACACACACACACACACCGCCACACAAAACACACTCGCACACACACACACACACTCGACACACATACACACTCGCAACACACACACACTGCACACAGCCATGTAGACCAACATTTTACTCACTCAACACACACACACACACACACATGCACACCGCAACACACACGCACACGCACACGCACAGCACACGCACACCACACAAAACCACACACACAAAACACAACACACACAACACTCACAAAAAATAAAACATTAAAAAAAAAATATAATAAGAATAAAGATAATAATAAAAAAATTAACTAAAAAAAGAAAAACATAGGGCCAGACAGAAGTAATGAAACAGGAGATAAACAGATAGATTCACATCGTGGGTTTCACATGACAGTAATCCCCTACTTCCACCTTTCCTTCTCTTTACCCTTTCGCCCCCCCTCTTCCCCATCTCCCTCTCGCGTTTATTCTCCCCCCCTCCTCCCCCTTCCCCCTCCTCCTCCTCCCCTCCTTTCCCTTTTCCTTCTTTCCACCAATAGGATCATTTTCGTGGCCAACCGGGGTCCCCTTTATTTGCGGTAAAGTGCCAATGACGAGCTCTCGTACATCTTTTAGCTTTGTTTCTCCCCCTTCTCTCCTCCTCTTTCCCCTCTCTCCCACACTTCTCCCCCTTTCACCCTTCTTCTCCCCCCGCGGGAAAGCTGCTTTTAATGACTAAACATAGCAGAGGCGTAGACCCCCCAAGGCC
>NW_023659843.1:5000-20486 GCF_015228065.2 Penaeus monodon | reverse complement strand
AATTTTTATATATATATATATATAGATATATATAAAATATATATGATTTATAAAAATATTTATGATTATGATGATAAAGTAGAGTATATAAAAAGAATATAAATATATATATAAAAAAAAAAATTTTTTAAAAAAAAAAAATTATATTATATTGGATATAATATATGTATGTATTTATATAATATATAGATATAATTATATAATATATGATTATTTAGATAAAATATAGACAAATATATATATATATATATAATATAATATATATATATTAGATATATATATATACATACACCCCAAAATATATATATAATATATATATATATAATATATATATATATATATATATATATATGGGACGACCCTGCTCTTGCCACCCCCTGTCGTCGTCGGGCACGTAGAGGCGAAAGGATTTCCGGGATATAAAAAAGATGCGAGGATAACTTTACAAACAAGATTCCTTTTCGTAAGAATTTCTTAGAATTCGACTTGCTTTGCCCAGGTGTTTGTCCTTTGTTGCAAAAAGGGTTTTCAAAAAACATAGGTGTTTGAAAAATCCCAAACTTTATTAAAGTAGTTACCGCGCACCCTGCGCCTTAATAATGCCTAATTTGGGATCTGAAGTTTTGTAGTAACAAACAACGATGGTAAATCCGGTTCTGGAATTTGAATTGTCAATAGAACTGACCTTATTTAAATTCTGATCTTGGAAAAGCACCTGCAACCTGAACGAGAGACAATTAAAATTAAAAGGGACAGAAATCTTTGGTGGGCGCGTCCTTGCCACACCAAAGACGCGGAAAATTTTTATTTTTCTTTTTTTTCATGGATGAACTTTGTCGAGCAGGGGCCCTTTTGGGGGAGAGCATGCGTGGGGCAAGCGTCAACCCAGACGAGCTTGGGACTTGAGGACGTGAAGTGGGACCCAACCATCAAGCAATGTGTTCTTATTGTTATTCCTTAAATTTGTCTTTATTACGGTGGCTTTTTAGAGCAATTTAGTCGCCTCCTTAACTTGACCTATGGAAGTCAAGTTAAGGAATATGAACTGATTATCAATTTGTTTGGTATTTGACGGTCCTTTCCTTTCGTAAAATCTAACGTGGAACACTATTGGGTTTTTGTTTGAGTGATTTGTCTTTCTTTTCTATGAAAAAGGTATCACTGCTTCCGTGATTGCTAGACTAGCGTGCAACATATAATGTCTAATCAAGATTTCGTGTCGTAGTAAATGTTGATGACAGCATCTGGTTCTGGGATTTGTAGGAGTGCCATAGAGACGTTCACGGGCCTTGGAGCAATTCTCAGTTGAACATTTACTTTGATACATATTCCCTGAGGTCAGAATGTTCCCAATTACTTTCAGGAAGACAACTGAAAAGCTAAAGCTCTTACTTTGGTGATATTCTTGATGCCTTATTCGGTCAATAGCACGGCGAGGGCCCGGGGCTATAGCAAGTGTCTTGCCAGCTTGGAGTGGCATATGCAGCTCAGAAGGAGGCGGGGCGAAACTTTTGATCTAAAGTCTATAATAACTATTTAAGACGCAGATGATGCTCTTCAAGAAATATGATGAATTGCTAAATCAGTATTTCCTCATAATGTTTCGTAATCTAGAGAATAGGGCGATTTCTAAAAATACGTCTCTCCTTTGTGCAATTGTAAATCGGCTGTTTCTATAGTCGTCCTATTCTCCTGATAGCAGGTCTGATACAATGCATATGAGGGTAATGATCTTGTGCGAACCCTTTTTGCTGCCTAATGATGCATCCCCAAGCCTTTGCTTTTTTAGGAAGAGCCGTAGTTCGGTATCTTGCTTTTTTCTCCCATCTTTAAGATTTTGGGAAATTTTTGAGCATTTCCCAGCGCTGCATGCTATTTTATGTCGGGTATTATTAAAGAACGCAGGGGAAGGGCACGTAGGGGCTAGGCATTTCCTAAAACAGATCAACGAAGGACTGACTTCTTCACTTCTGATTCAGTTTGTTTAACCGCCGATTTTCCCACAGCTGATTGAAGATCATGGTTATAGGTCAAGCGGGGGGAAAAAAAACAAGGGACTTAGGTTTGAGAAATTTAATAAGTGAGATGCTGCACGTGGATACAAAAATGGTCAGTTGTTTGCATAATCTGTCTTCTCTGCCCCCCCCCCTCTCCCCTCTCTCTCTCGCTCTCTCTCTCTCTCTCTCTCTCCCCTCTCTCTTCCCCCTCCCCTCCCCCTCTCCCTCTCTCTCTCTAGCATTTTCATAAAATTTTAAATTTCTGCAATATATTATTATTATAATAGAAATAGTCAGTCTTCTCTCCTTTCACTGCAAGAATCTTATCTTTAGATGCTTTATATGGAAACTTCTATCTGCTTTTGCATTTTTTCCAGTTTTCTGATGGGATTTGGATTTTACTTTTTTCTGAAATCTGCTTTGTTGTGTTCTGTGTATTTTCTTCTGAAATTTCCGAGTTTGTTTATTGCCAATCAAAGTGAGAGGTTTCAATAAAATGTACATCTAACAATTACTTTTATTTCCATCATCAGTACAAAGAAATATTCTGACCTGTAAAAACCCTTTTGTCAAACAGGCTGGCACTTGCATTTGCATAATGCCCCTGCACTCTTCCAAAAAATGATTTCATAACAAAAGTTAACGATTTTTTTAAAGAGAGAAGTTGCGGTGATATATATGAAACATCTTACTTTTTTTTACCTTTTATTAACATAAAAAAAAACAACTTTAGGTCATTTTGCATCGGTGACTGTGCTTAGAAGTGCAGGTTCATCAGCATTAAAGGGAATGAATCTTTCTATACCTATACCAGGGGAAAGAAATCTACATTGAGACAATTATATATATATATATTTTCTTTTTCTTTACAATCTCTCATTTCAAACAGAAAACAAGTATCAGTGGTTCTTCAAATTTCATCTTTCATGTATACATCCAGAAATGAAATGTACAGCAGAGGAAAATAATAAGGCAAGCAAAAAATTTAAAGAACTAATAATAATAACTAATGCATTTTCTTACATACACAGAGAACATTCATTGAAAAATATTTTTGTGTTGCATTGACTTCTAGCACTTCTAAAACAGTTTTATCTATTTACACTCTTCATATAAATACATAATTAAAAAAAAACATTTAGCATTCCTGTATCAAGGCTAAACCAAAAAAAAAAATACACATCATTCTGTTAATACACTGAGTGACTCAACTTGAACTGTATAAAAACACGGAATTAGGAATACAGAAAATACCCAAATAATAGACAAATGTATATATACTCTTCCTATATTAATATAAATAAATAAGAAAACCACCATTGTTCACAACAAGAATAAAAAAAGTGAAGGAAAAAAAACAGGGAATTACAAAATTTTACTTGCAGGAGAATGAGATAAATATATACAGATAAATATCCCCTATCTTGGTATGGAGAGTTAAAACAATCGTGATTAATAAAGGTAATGCTAAATAAATGTAGGAAATTAACATTGTAAGAACTTGTTTCCCAAAATTTATGACAATAATTTAAGAATCCTTCAATCATCATAGCCAGCTTAACAATAACTAACAGCTTTAACCTAAGGAGATGATCCTGATTTATTTATCAAACAAAAATACGGTCAATGATTCAGATGAAAAAATGAAAGCCAAGGAAATGGAATGATATGAAATCTTTTATAAAATTCTGTAAGGTAGGACTATATCCTTAAAAAAAACCTTTGGGTCCACACGTGCAAGCAACAGTAACACCATACTATCAATTTGTGAATCTGACAATATGTTTGTTTTTCTTCCAACATGTAAGTATCTAAAATATGACAGTAAAGACTTAACATAGTGCTAATTTCCAAAAACATTTCAGCACAAAGAAAAAAAAGTAATATATCAAAAGTTTGCGGAAAAAAAGAGCAGACCTGGCACGATGATTGCTTTTCACAGATAGTCTGTCACAAAATATGTCTGAAGCGAGTGGAATGATATCCGCAGAAGTGACTAGATGCAGAGTGCCCGGGTACACTAAATTCAAGGGCAGGAGGAAGGGAGATTCAACTATGTGTTCGGAACTAGCACACTACAATTTTGTTCTGTATTTGTAAAGTGGTTGCTTTGCATTTGTTTGTTTGGTTTGGTTGTTTGTTTGTTCTCTCTCATACGGTTAGAATTTGCCACAATAAAATAGATTCCAGTTAATACACTTATCAAGTCAATGTCCAAACAGTCTCCAAAAATGCAAGAAAAAAAAAGAAAGAAAGAAAGAAAACAAAATTTTGACAACTGCCAGAGGATATAAAAAAAAAAATAAATAAAAAAAAATAAAATAAATAATATAGAATTTGACAAAGATGAACACAGCAAACCATATCACATGCTAAGAAGGCCTGCACAGAAAATAAAAACCAGTAGTCAATCTGAGCAGGGGCCAGGGGACACTCAGTGGGGGAAAAAAAAATTAATTAGCAAATGTTTATGGCATTTATTTGCTTATGCCTAACAAATTAATTTTTACTTCATCCCTATGTTGTTTAGCTAGTTTTCTGTTCTTTGATATGCTGGGGTGAGCTAGCACATACTGTCATGGTGCTCTTTTGTGTTTAACAGTTAAAGCATAATCAAAGTAAAATTGGCTTTCATTTTTTTTTTTTTACAGTACCAAACAATGAAAGCATTACTAACAAAATTTTTACGGGCTATTACAAAGCAGATCTATGGAAATAAATCCACAACGTGTACGCCCATATTCCATAACACAGAATTTGTATGGCATTCTATGGCAAACATACATTTCTAATAGGACATCATACATTTTTGTAAGTGTTTATTGGGGCACTACCTATATACATCTACACAAATACATTCAAAGTGTAGAGATTTTGTTCAGACATAAAAATTACCTTCACACTCCTATCTCATTTAAGTATTGTCAGCGAAGCTAGAACCAAGACATGCATAACACAGCATGTTTAGCCTACAGTATAACCTGTTTTTTCTGTTCCCTAATTGTTACTGTAGTATTTTCATATATACAAGAAAAAATATTCATAAAAAAAAATCAATAATGAAAAGTAAAAAAAAGTGGCATTTTTTTAACAAACTGATTTTCCTTTTAATAGATAAAATCTCGTGTGTATATATATAAAATATATATATAATATATATAATATATAAAAATATATAATATATATATATATATATATATATTATTATAATAATTTTACTATATATATTTTCAATTTACAGGGAAAAAAATACAGTTAACTTTTAAAGTTTCTGTGTAGCACACTGAAGACTTGGTAAAGGTTTAATCCCTATCATGAGAGTGAAATCTCAGGAAAATGTGAAATTACTATTTCCAATAGTTGCTAATTAATGTCCCCTTATTTAATGTTAGTTTAACACTGATCTTTTGAGGGGAAGAGGCACTTCCATTGTAAAATATATGAAAATCTTAGTGAACCCTAAGCAATAATCCTTTTTCCACGGGGTGGAATGGAGCTACATGCCTTATAAATTCCAGTCAGTACAAACAACCTAAAAATTCTCTATCAGTTCATAATTATACAGAATGACTGGACATGGAGGACAGACCAGTATTTCCCCATCATGCTTTTCCCATACAGGTTGGAGACAAACTCAAAAGTTTTTAAATAAAAAATTCTTTCAACTATGTTTATAAAACATTGAAATTACCAATTTCATCTTAGAGTGAGCAGCAATAAGACAGCCATTTAAAACCCGCAAATTCACATGTACAAAGTCATACCGTTGAATATACAATACAGAATTCCACATATACACAGTCAGACACTGGCTATGCAACCAGTTTCACTAAGGACTCTGTTGATGAATTAGTAAGTTTTCCAGCTCATCTGCTGACCTCAGGAGGAAGGCAGCTGACTCCCCGTACCCGGTAATGAGTTGCCGCACTGCAGCCACTTCTATGCGTTGAGTGTGGCCGGGGTTTGGGTTCGAGGTTCCCCTTTTCACTTAGGTCTGTTGGCCCTGAGGGTGGGGAAATGTCAGGTAGAAAAAAATCATGATTCAAGATAGTATTGGCTTTTTATATCATCTGTCCAATACCGTTTCCTCTTCTTTCATGAGCTGATTAATATATAATTTCAATTTAATATTTTAAATCAATGCCTGGATTGTATTTTTTTTGAAAAAAGTATGTTTTCATATTACTTTACAAGTGATACTCTATGATATGATAATAGAAATTCCTACTCTAAACCCACCATGACCATGATTAACCCTCTGCTCTCAATGAGCCTAAAGCAACAGGTCCCTACCTTTAGGCCAAATAAACTCTAAAAAATTGTAAACCCCCCTGAGTCCCTCGGCCCGCCCCCCGCACCCAAACAAGGCCCCCCACCATTTGGCCAGCATCGGCGACGACGTGGTGGCTATGAGGGGGTCAGGCCGGGCGGGTGTGCACGGTTGAACCGGTCAGGGACGTGGGCCTTCTGGAAACTCTGCTGGAACGACGCCTGGAACATGGACGAGCCGTTCATGACCTTGGCGTCCGCGAGGGGCTCTCCAGGGCCTTCGCCAGAGCGACACGTGCGGGGGGGCGCTCGACTCCGTCTTCACCACTGTGCCACCAGCGCCATCGGCTTGTCCTGCCCCATCTGCAACGAAAAGCAACGCGGTTTAAAACTTCCAACGTCTCCCTGGCCCACTTTGGATTTGCTTTAGAGCCTGAACCTCCTCATAAAAATGATTGCCACTCCTAAATTGCACAAAAATTGAGGGTTGCACTACGATAATTTTTTTTAGGAAAAGCAGGAAGAACGTTTTCAGTTTGTTGCTAAAATTAGAAATAATCAGGGTTGCCGTTGTATAAAATATATACAAATATGGAATGATGAAGCATACATGTCTAATCTTAATAGAACAGACGCACGCAGCACACAAACAAAACACGCACCCATACACAAAAGACAGGAGTTGCAGGTCCTGCAGCAGTTGAACATAAGTACTAATTTGGGAACAATATTGATGTGGTTGTTTCAATAGTACCACCCAAAACTTCCATTAGGATGCGGTGTTATAAATATTTCAAGTTTAATTTAAAATCCCTGATCTGCGCGTGCGTAGTGTGAGTGTAAGTGTGTGTGGGGGGAGGAGGGCGAAAGGTGCGTGGGTGCGCGCGCGTGAGTGTTAGTGACCAAGGACACTATCATAAGGTAAAAAACGTTTTTGACGAATGAAACATCAAAATTGGTTTGATAAAATGGAATATTTTTTTGGTTTCTGTTTAGACTTTTCCAGAATATACTGATACTAGCGTCAATAAAAATAAGAGTAAAATAATTTATAACAAAACATAACCATCAATACAAAGTAAATCAAGTAATTCATCTTTCATCAACATATAATAAGTAAATTTACGTCCGTTTACCCACTGAGTACGCAACATTCAACAAAAATCTATAGTATTATTACAATAAAACATTCCAAGCACAAAAACTTTTTTTACAAATGTTAAATACTTTAGCGCTAAAAATATACACTCACAAAGCGCGTAAATATTAACATATAAATATTATAACAAAGGCACAAAAAGGAAAAAGGGACAGAAAATAAAATAAAGAAGGCAAGATAAAACCAAGAAAAAAAAAACGGAGAAAAAACAACAACAAAAAATGAAATAAATAAACGTGAAAGAGGAAAACAAACAAAAAAAAAGAGCGAGGGAAAAAAAGAAGAAAAGACTAAAAGTTCAGAGAAACCTAATAGCATTAGAGAAAGGAAACTTTAATAAGCAAAAAAAAAAAAACGAATAAGAAAGCTAGAAAAGAAACAGAACTGAGAAGTCGGACAGAAAGACAACATAAAAGAGAAAATCAAATCTCAAACGGAGTAGACAATACAATAGAAAAATACATATACAATAGAAAAGACAGGAAAAAAAGCCAAGAGATCAAAGAAACGAGAAAAGGTCAGAGACCGCTGTCCCAAAATCATCCTTCCCGAAGATCGCTTCATTATCCAATCTTTTTCGGTGATTTAAACGAGTCCGGACCGGAAGCCCCCCCCCACCGTGCGAAAGGGCCTTAATCCACACCATTTTCGCAAAAAAGGATCGAGGCTCCAGTGACAGCACAACAGGTCGGCGGACATGCAGTTCATGTGACTGACGGGGTGTGTGTGTGTGTGTGGGGGTGTGTGTGTGGGGTGTGGTGTGTGTGTGTGTGTGTGTGTGTTTTGTGTGTGTGTGTGTGTGTGTGTGTGCGCGCGCGCGCGCTTTTGTACCTTGAAGCGGCCGCGAGGGCGATCGGGAGGAGTGTTACGAGACAAAGGCACAAAAAAAATATGAATGACTGAATGACCGGTTTCGAACAGAATTTAGCGCCGCACACACACATACATAATGCATATAATATCAAAAATTTTTCATCTGCTTATTCATTATAAACTGCGCGTACAAGTGAATTTTTATAATCACTGGCACCGTGTCACTAACAACAAATACAATACTATCCCTAACAGTACTAACTTTCAAAATAAAAACTGGTGATGCCATGCTCTTTGGGAATAACCTTCGGGCGACCGAGCCAAACTCTCCCGGGAGGCACGCCCGCTTCACTTGGGCCGTTTGCCAAAGCAGCCGCAAGAACCCCCCCCCTCCCAACGCCCCTTTCGACCCTCCTCCTTGGGCTAAATCTCCCGAGCCTTCAGGGGACCGATACACATCCGTTGAAACGCTGGGCATAATTGGGGAGGATCCTCGTCCCCGGGGTTTCCACGTCGATCGAGGAAGGCTGGAGGACTTTTTGGGAGGAGCGGCGGTCGTCATGGCAACAGACCGCACGCCGTCCCCGCGAACTGGGTTACGACCGCCGCTTCCTGGCCGGAGATGGGGTAGGTACACGAGACTGTGGATATATATACCGACACGCCTACATAATTTAATATATATATAATATATAAAATATTTATAATATATATATATATGTATATGATATATACATATATATATATAATATATATATATATATATATAATAATATATATAAATATATATAAATATATATATATATATATATATATATATATATAGATTATATATATATATAATATGTATGTATGTATGTATATATCATATACATAAATATATATAATATATATAATATATATATATATATGTATATATCATATACATATATATATAATATATATATATATATATATATATATATATATATATATAAATATAGTAGGGGGTGTCGGTATATATATCCACAGTTCGTGTACCTACGCCATCTCCGGCCAGGAAGCGGCGGTCGTAAACCCCGTTCGCGGGGACGGCGTGCGGTCTGTTGCCATGACGACCGCCGCTCCTCCCAAACAAGCCTCCAGCCTTCCTCGAATGGGACGTGGTAACACCGGGACGAGGATCCCCCCAATTATGCCAGCGTTCAGACGGTAGTGTAATCGGTCCCTGAAGGCTCGGGAGATTTAGCCAAGGAGGAGGAGGGTCAGAAAGGGGCGTTGGGAGGGGGGGGGGGATTCTTGCGGCTGCTTTGGCAAACGGTCAAGTGAAAGCGGGGTGCCTGCCGGAGAGTTTGGCTCGGTCCGACGAAGGTTTTTACCAAGAGCATTGCATCCCCAGTGTTTTTTTGAAAGTTAGTACTTTTAGGGATAGATTGTAGTTGTTTTTAGTGACACTGGTGCCAGTGATTATAAAAATTCACTTGTACGCGCAGTTATAAATGAAAAAAGCAGATGAACAATTGATATGTATATGCATGTATGTATGTGTGTGTGCGGCGCTAAATTCTGTCGAAACCGGTCTTTCATCTTTCATATTTTTGTGCCTTTGTCTCGATAAAACTCCTCCCGATCGCCCTCGCGGCCGCTTCCCAAGGTACACAAGCGCGCGCGCGCGCACACACACACCACACACACACACACACACACACACACACACACACACACACACACAAAACACACACCCCACCACAACACACACACACACACACCACACCGTCAGTCACATGAACTGCATGATCCGACGACCTGGGTGCTGTCACTGGAGCCTCGATCCGTTTGCGAAAATGGTGAGGATTTAAAGGCCCTTCGCACGGGGGGGGGGGGGTTTCCCGGTCCGGACGTCGGTTTAATCACCGCAAAAGATGGATAATGAAGCGATCTGGGAAGAGATGATTTTGGGACAGCGGTCTCGGGACCTGTTCTCGTTTCTTTGATCTTTTGGCTGTTTTCCTGTCTTTTCTATTGATATGTATTTTCTATTGTATTGTCTACTCCTTTTGAGATGGTTTTTCTTTTTTATGTTGTCTTTTTGTCGACTTCTCAGTTCTGTTTTTTCTAGCTTTCTTATTCGTTTTTTTTTTTGCTTATTAAAGTTTCCTTTCTCTAATGCTATAGGTTTCTCTGAACTTTTAGTCTTTTCTTTATTTTCCTCAGCTCTTGTTTTTGTTTTGTTTTCCTCTTCACGTTTATTATTTACATTTTATTGTTGTTGTTTTTCTCCGTTCTTTTTTTTGGGGTTTTATCTTGCCTTCTTAGTTATTTCTGTCCCTTTTCCTTTTTGTGCCTTTGTTAAAAATATTTAATATGTAAATATTTTACGCGCTTTGTGAAGTGTATTTTTAGCGCTAAAGTATTAAACATTTGTATAAAAAGTTTTGGGTTTGGGAAGTTTTTTTGTAATTAATACTATAGATTTTTGTTGAATGTTGCGTACTCAGGGTAAACGGACGTAAAAATACTTATTAATATTTTGATGAAAAGATGAATACTTGATTTATTTTGTTTTGGAGGGTTATGATTGTTATAATTATTTCCCTTTATTATTATTGACGCTAGATCAGTATATTCTGGACAAGTCTAAACGAGAAACAAAGAAAATATTCCATTTATCAAACCAATTTGATGTTCATCGTCAAAAAACGTATTACCTTATGATAGTGTCCTTGGTTTCACTAACACTCACGCGCGCGCACCCACGCACCTTCGCCCTCCCCCCCCACACACACACTTACACTCACATAACGCACGCGCAGATCAGGGATATTAATTCAACTTGAAATATTTAATAAACACCGCATCCTAATGGAAAGTATTGGTGTACTATGCAACAACCACAATCAATATTGTGCCATTAGTACTTATGTTCAAACTGCTGCAGGACCTGCAATACCTGTCTTTGTGTATCGGTGCGTGTTTTGTTGTGTGCGTGCGTGCGTCTGTTACTTTTAAGATTAGACGTATGCTCATATTCCATATATTGTATATAGTTATAAAAACGGCAACCCGATATTCTAATTTAGCAAACAAACTGAGAAACGTTCTTCCTGCATTTTCCTAAAAAAAGAGTATCGTAGTGCAACCCCAATTTTGTGCAATTAGGAGTGCAATCATTTTATGAGGAGGTCAGGGCTCTCAAGCAAAATCAAAGTGGGCCACGGAGACTTTGGAAGTATTAACCGCGTGCGTTCGTTGCAGATGGGCAGGACAAGCCGATGGCGTGGTGGACACAGGGGTAAAAGACGGAGTCGAGCGCCCCCCCGCACGTGTCGGCGCTGGCGAAGGCCTGGAGAGGCCCCTCGCGGACGCCAAGGTCATGAACGGCTCGTCCAGTTCCAGGCGTCGTTCCAGCAGAGTTTCCAGAAGGTCACGTCCTGACCGGTTAAACCCGTGCACACCCAGCCCGGCCTGACCCCGCTCATAGCCACCACGTCGTCGCCGATGCGGGCCCAAATGGTGAGGGGCCTTGTTTGGGTGCGAGGGGGCGGGGCCGAGGACTCATTTGGGGTTTACAATTTTTTAGAGTTTATTTGGCCTAAAGGTAGGGGGACCTGTGCTTAGGCTCATGTGAGAGCAGTTTGGTAATCATGGTCATGGTGGGTTAGAGTAGGAATTTCTATTATCATATCATAGAGTATCACTTGTGAAGTAATAGTGTAAACAACTTATTTCAAGAAAAAAATACAAATCCAGGAAATTGATTTACAATTTTAAATTGAAAATTATATATTAATCAGTTTCAGTGTAAGAAGAGGAAAACTGGTAGGACAGATGATATAGAAAGCCAAATACTATCTTGAATCATGATTTTTTTGACCTGACACTTCCCCCTCAGGGCCAACAGACCTAAGTGTAAAGGGGAACCTCGAACCCAAACCCCGGCCAACACTCAACGCAGTAGAAGTGGCTGCAGTGCGGCAACTCTTTACCGGGTACAGGGAGTCAGCTCCCTTTCCCTCCTGAGGTCAGCAGATGAGCTGGAAAACTACAAATTTCATCAACAGAGTCCTTTAGTTACTGGTTTTTTTCCAAAGTGTCTAAATGTGTATATGTGGAAATTCTATTGTATATTCAACGGTATGACTTTACATGTGGAATTGTGGTGTTAATGGCTGCTTATTTGCTGTCACTCTAAGATGTAATGGTACAATTTCAATGTTTTATGAACATAGTTGTAAGAAATTTTTATTTAAAAAATTTTTGAGTTGTCTCCAAGCCTGTATGGGAAAAGCATGAATGTGTAAATACTGGTGCTGTCCTCCATGTCCAGTCATTCTGTATAAATTAGAACGATAGAGAATTTTAGGTTGTTGTACTGACCTGGAAATTTATAGGCATGTAGCTCCTTTCCCACCCACGTGGAAAAAGGATTATTGCTTAGGGTTCACTAGAGATTTTCATATAGTTACAATGGAAGGGCCTCTTCACCCTCGAAAGTCAGTTTTGAACTAACATTAAAAAAGGGGACATTAGATTAGCAACTATTGGGAAAGATAGAAATTTTCACAGGTTCCTGAGATTTCACTCTCATGAATGGATTAAACCTTTACCAAGTCTTCAGGTGCTACACAGAAAGATTTTAAAAAAAGTTAACTGTATTTTTTTCCCTGTAAATTGAAAAATATATATAGATATAATATGATATATAAAATATATATATATATATATAAAAATATATATATATAAATATATAAAATATATAAACACAGAGATTTATCTATTAAAAAAAGGAAAAATCGGGTTGTTAAAAAAAAATGCCACTTTATTTTACATTTTCATTTTTGATTTTTTTTTATGAATATTAATTTTCTTGTATATATGAAAATATTTAACAGTAACAAAATTAGGGGAAACAGAAACAACAGGTTATACTGTAGGCTAAACATGCTGGTTATGCATGTCTTGGTTCTAGCTTCGTCTGACAATACTTAAATGAGATAGGAGTGTGAAGGTAATTTTTATGTCTGAACAGAAATCTCTACACTTTGAATGTATTTGTGTAGATGTATATGGGTTTAGTGCCCCAATAAACATTTACAAAAAGTATGATGTCCTATATAGGAAATGTATGTTGCCAAGAATGCCATACAAATCTGTTATGGAAATATGGGCGTACAGCGTTGGGATTTATTTCCATAGATTGCTTTGAAATAGCCTGTAAAAATTTATGTTAGTAATGTTTTCTTTGTTTGGTACTGTAACAAAAAAAAAAAAAAAGCCAATTTTATTTTGATTATGCTTTAAACTGTTAAACACAACAGAGCACCATGACAGTATGTGCTAGCTCACCCCAGCATATCAAAGAACAGAATACTAGCTAAACAAAAAATAGGGAGAAGTAAATATTAATTGTTAAGGCAAAAAAGCAACTAACTGCCATAAAAAATTTGCTGAATTTAATTTTTTTCCCCACACCTGAGTGTTTACCTGGCCCCTGCTCAAGATTGATACTGGTTCATTTTCTGTGCAGGCTTCCCTTTAAACAATGTGATAGGTAGCTGTGTTCCATCTTTTTCAAAATCTATGGATATTATTTTCTTTATTTATTTATTTATTTTTTTTTTATATCCCTGGCAGTTGTCAGATTTGTTTTCTTTCTTTCTTCTTTTTTTTCTTGCATTTTGGAGACTGTTGGACATGACATGATAAGTGTGATGTAAGCTGTAAATCATAAATTTATGTGGCAAATTTAACCGTTATAGAGAGAGAAACAAACCCAAAAAACAAACCAAACAAAACAAATGCAAAGAAACACTACAAGTACAGAAACAAAAAATGTTAGTGTGCTAGTTCCGAACACATAGTTGAACTCCCTTCTCCTGCCCTTGGGAAATTTGTGTACACTGGGCACCTCTGCATCTAGCATTCTGCGGATATCATCCACTCGCATTCAGACATATTTTGTGGGGCAGACTATCGTGAAGAGCAAACATCGTAGCCAGGCTCTGACTCTTTTTTCCGCAAACTTTTGATATATACTTTTTTCTTTGTGCTGAAATGTTTGGGAAATTAGCACTATGTTAAAGTCATTTACTGTCAGTATTTTTAAATAATACATGTTGGAAGAAAAAACAAAAACAATTGTCAAGATATCACAAATTGATAGTATGGTGTTACTGTTTCTTGCACGTGGGACAAAGGTTTTTTAAGGATATAGTCACTACCTTTCAGAATTTTATAAGAGATTCATAGTCATTCCATTCCTGGCTTTCATTTTTCATCTGAATCATTGACAGTATTTTGTGAAAATAAATCAGGATCATCTCCTTAGGATTAAAGCTGTTAGTTATTGTTAAGCGGCTATGATGATTGAAGGATTCTAAATTATTTTCATAATTGGTAAACAAGTCATTACATGTTAATTCCTACATTATTTAAACATTACCTTTATTAATCACGATTGTTTAACCCATACCAAAGATAGGAGATATTTTTCTGTATATATGATCTCATTCTCCTGCAAGTAAGTTTGTAATTCCCTGTTTTTTCCTTCACTTTTTATTTATTTTGTGAACAATGGTGGTTTTCTTAATTTATTTTTATTAATATAGGAAGAGTATATATACATATAGTCTATTATTGGGATTTCGTATTCCAAATCAGTGTTTTATACAGTTCAAGTTGAGTCACTCAGTGTATATAACAGAAATGAAATGGTATTTTCTTTTTGGTTAGCCTTTAACAAGGAAAGTAAATGTTTTTTTTTAAGTTATGTATATTATATGAAGAGTAAATAGATAAAAACTGTTTAGAAGTGCTTTGAAGTCAAGCAACACAAAAATTTTAAATGAATGTTCTCTGTGTATGTAAGAAATGGGATTAGTTATTATTATAGTCTTTTAAATTTTTTGCATTTCCTTTATTTTCCTCTGCTGTACATTCATTTCTGGATGATACATGAAAGATGAAATTTGAAGAACCACTGATACTTGTTTCTGTTTGAAATGAGAGATTGTAAAGAAAAGAAATATATATAATATATAATTGTCTCAATGTAGATTCTCCACTGGTATAGGTATAAAAAAGATTCATTCCCTTTAATGCTGATGAACCTGCACTTCTAAGCACAGTCACCGATGCAAAGTGAACCTAAAGTTGTTTTATATGTTAAATAAAAGGTAAAAAAAAAGTAAGAGTTTAATATATTTACCGCAACTTCTACCTTTAGAAAATCGTTAACTTTGTTATGAAGATCATGTGTTGGAAGAGTGC